>NC_044986.1:73571459-73748568 GCF_008728515.1 Papio anubis | reverse complement strand
ATCCGCCCATCTCGGCCTCCCAAAGTGCTGGGATTACAGGCTTGAGCCACCGCGCCCGGCCTATTGGGTTCTTTTTAAGCTCCGTGTCTTTCCTTATATCAGAATTAGGCTCCCCTTCTCACTCAGACCCTTTGTTCCTTCCTGAGACCACACACTATTCCCTCCTGCCTGGCTGTCTTGTATCAACATGGAATTCCATTCCATTTCTTCCATCACACTCAGGTCTTGTCCAGCAGGATTCTAGACTGATTTCTAAAGGATTTGGAATTTTAAATTGTCTACTGTGCCAGAGCATGGATTATTTCTTTACAAAGACTCATTAAATCTGCAGCCCCGTAGCCCAACCTAACTTAAAGGAATTAACGTGAGTCACACCTTCATGTCCATCCATTCCACTTGTGTTTACTGAGGGCTTGCTACACACCAGGCACTGGGGACAGATGCATTTCTACACATCCATAAAAATCTCCAAATATACCACAGTTGTTCTGAGCTACACGTCGTACTATTTGGCCACGTGAGTGGTTGGGGAGTCCAATCTCAGAGCTTATTGAAACCTCTTCTCTTGGTTCTGAGAGAGTCTTGCTACCACACCATTTCCCTCTCAACTCTTTCGGGGAAAGCATGGCTTCTAGCACTTGGGAAGCGGATTTGAGATGATTTCATGTGATACTGACTTGGCCCGATCCATAGGCCTTTCCTTTCCTGTTTACTTGTGTCTTGGGCAACAGTCATTCTCACTTTTCCTCACCTGTAAGGGGCCGACTGCTCTCATGAGGGGTGTTTCCTATAAAATGTCATTTATGATTTCTCTATTGCAGACATGGCTCTGGTCGAAATGTGATCGAAGCTTTGCATCCTATGCAGACTTAGATCCCTCATCAAGTAGCCATTCAGCCCTCATTGCATGAGCCGCATGACTACCCCAGCCTGAACCCCTCAGCAATGTCTTCGGATTCCTAGATTTTAAAAGCCATAAATTAGCAAATCATCAACATATCACCAGGAAGGATCATCTGGTAGCGATTCTAGTCAGAAGGAAACACAGGCCCCAATAACCGATCTTCACAAAGATATGAAGAACTGTAGACAGACAGATACAGTAAATAAGAAGACAAATAGATAATTCAAGTTGACAGAACATCTTGAACTGATTAGGCATTCTGCTCTGATTAGCATTAAACTTCTTGGGAACAGGGAAAACAAAAAATGAGCTTGCCCTAATACTTTGGAAAAATGACCTCTTGACTACTTCTGAAACGCAGTGCTGAGGGGTAGATACCCAAAGTGCTTGTCATTAGATGCCGTATCTTCTGATGTGTTGTGCTAGGTATCCCTTCCTGATGAGAGGGGTCTTGGTGGGCATGGGACGTGGGCACTTCTTTCTTGGCATCTGTTTTGGATTCCTCTAAGCTGTATCTTCAGTCCCTTTCAAACTTGAAGCTCTATTTAAAGAGACTTGGAAGCATATTAAATCAATTTCCTGATAATACTGATAGAATGAAGCTCCCCTCCTTTCCTGCTGTCACTCTTCCCTTCCACACACTTAGCAAAATGTTCCAGCTATTGTTCTGAAAACAAGAATAGAAATGTAGGTGGGAGATGAACTGTGTACCTTAAAAAAAAAAAAGTCATATTCAAGCCTAGATTTTCACACTCAAATATTCTTTCTTCCATTAAAAATAATTTGAATATGATTTCTCAAATTATAATTGCTGAAAATTCTGATCAATGGCTCCTTTGATTGGGTGAATCCTCGCCGGGTAGATTCAGAATCTCAGGAACAAGTGCAGCCATCCCAGACTAGGTTGCCCCGTGTTTTCTGTCTTCATGCCAAGTCATTCACTCTGCTGAACTTCTTTCCAGAGCTGTGCAAAATGGTTCCTGGTAGATTTGGGGTTCCTTCCATGCTGCGGTCATCATACTATGAAAATAAACCAGGGGGCCGGGCGCGGTGGCTCAAGCCTGTAATCCCAGCACTTTGGGAGGCCGAGACGGGCGGATCACGAGGTCAAGAGATCGAGACCATCCTGGCTAACATGGTCAAACCCCGTCTCTACTAAAAAATACAAAAACTAGCTGGGCGAGGTGGCGGGCGCCTATAGTCCCAGCTACTCGGGAGGCTGAGGCAGGAGAATGGCGTAAACCCGGGAGGTGGAGCTTGCAGTGAGCTGAGATCCGGCCACTGCAGTCCAGCCTGGGCGACAGAGCGAGACTCCATCTCAAAAAAAAAAAAAAAAAAAGAAAAAGAAAATAAACCAGGAAACTTCCTAACTGGCCAAGTCCAGTGTCTCTTTTTATTAAAACATTATGGAGGCTGATACAGTGTGAAAGTTGTGGAAATCTGATTCTGTTGTCCCAAGGGTTCCAGTCTCCACAGCCAGTACTGGTGTTGCATCACAATGGCCTGCTCTTACCCACAGAACCACAGGGACTGCTCCGAATGTGGGTACCAGTTGCTGTAAAAGTAATCTCTATCTCCCCTCCTTGTACATTTCTAATAAGAGGACATGGGAGTAGTTCAGAGATAGATATGTGCCCATCTCAGTGAGAGCTTATATGACCTTAGCCATTGACTCCAAAAGCAAATGTCAGCTAGTGTATAGAACAGCCTTAGGAAAACTCCTATTCTAACATATTGGATCAACAAACAATTATTTGAATCCCCACCACGTGCCAAGCTCTGTGCTGGGTACCGTAGGTAAAATGTAATTCTTGCTCTCCTGGAGCTTATCTGAGATTCTGACCAATCAGTACCATCCAAGGAAGCAGTGGCAGTGAAACAGAAGCTTGAGTATGCAGGAGCATCTTCCCAGTGAAATACTCTTTTTTCAGGAATTTTATTCATTGAAATCATGGAAGTGTAAAATAATCATGAAAACAAGAGACATTAGAGGGAAGCCTCCCAAAAGCGTTTGATAATTCACATTGTTGAACATACCCACTGGAACAGGGGAGGGCATAGGTAACAGCAGAGTGCCTTGTTCACCTAAAAGCTTACAGACCCAGTAAAAGAGGAGTGCAGAAAGATTTGGGAGGGTTGGGAATCCGCTGATGTGATCCCGAGGTCCACTCCTTTCCAGACTCCACAAAGGTCCTGCTGTGGCCTGTCATGCCTCGTATCATGCCTTCTTTTTTCTTTTCTTTCTTTTTTTTTTTTTTTTGAGATGGAGTTTTGCTCCTCTTGCCCAGGCTGGAGTGCAGTGGTGCAATCTTGGCTCACCACAACCTCCACCTCCCGGATTCAAGTGATTCTCCTGCCTAAGCCTCCTGAGTAGCTGGGATTACAGGCGTACGCCACCATGCCTGGCTAATTTTGTATTTTTTAGTAGAGACGGGGTTTCTCCATGTTGGTCGGGCTGGTCTTGAACTCCCGACCTCAGGTGATTCACCCACCTTCTAACCTGTAGCTCCTTCCAGTCCCTGTGTGACTAACAGATGCTGGAGGTCTGCTGGGGCCTATGCAAGTATGTTGGGTCTACAGTGTGAATGGCTACCAGCTTATGCTGGCTGTGGCAACACCCTTGGTGTGGCTAGAGAACAAGGCAAAGATATGTCAAGTTTATTGTCATTATGGGAGGGTCAGTCCCAACAGCATGTGCTCAAGGACCATGATACATGATTCACCAGGGGAGTTAGGGAGGCAGGTGGGTCTCTCTTTGCAAATCAAAACCCTCTCTGGGCCAAATTCAGAGCCATTTCTTTGCTTGGACTCATTCTCCCTCTATTCCACCTTCATCCCTGAAGAGTTAGGCTGACCTTTGCCTGCCTTAGTCTTCTCCCAGTCTCTGCTTGTATAGAAGCAGCATTATCAAGTGAAGACAGGCAAATCTGCTTTGATTTGAAAAAAAGAAAGTGCCATTCAGCTCCCTGGTTTCTCTGTAAGAGCAGAGAACCATCTAGCATTGGGAGAGTCAGGTCAAGGGAAGACCTGACTTATTTTAAAATGGCCAAAGGCCACCAAGTCCAAAGTAATGGGATGAATAAGATGCAGAGGGGTGGGAGTGTTGGGGAGGGAGACATAGGAAGAACCTGTGCAGTTTGTGAGGGTTCAGCAACTGTGGAATTGCTTACTGAATATATCTGCAGAATTCTCCTTCCAGGGAGGAAGGAAGGAAAGAAAGGAAAGGAGAGAAAGAAACCTAAATGGTGGTGATAATCCTTGCATACTAGGTAATAATGAGAATTAGGTGAGAAACCACAGTGAAGGTAAACAAGTCTACCAGTTAGGATTCTCTGGTTGCAGGCAACAGAAACTTATTTTTTTTGCTGACTTGATTTTTTTTGGCAGAAAACGGTTTTTGTTTGTTTTTTTTTTAAAGGTTAGTGTACCTTAGAGATTCCAATGAAAAACTGTAGAGCAAGATCCCAGAAAGGACGGAAAAGAGCCAGAGGCATAGCTCTGACATTGAGGAAGCAGAAACTCAGGAGTAGTCATTATAGGGTTTTGTCATCAGGTTGAATCAACTACCACTGTGATTAGTGTCAGTTCATCCAAGATTTAAAAGTACTGATTGGCCTCACTTGGGCAGGAAACCGTGACTAAAGGTCCCAAGACTGTATGTAATTGGGAGACTGTGCTTGATTTGGGGAGGAGCAATTCCCCAAATTAAAATGAGGTGCTGTCCACAGAAGGGAGGGTGTATGCAGGACGGGCAAAATCCACCAATGTCCCCCACACTGAGTTTCTCAGAATTTAAAGACTTGGACTGAGGCTCCATGTAGGCTACAAGCTACAAAATATGTGTGATCATTTCTCACCCACAGTCTAATTATGGAGGTCTAACTGTGATTTGGGATGGTGGAGGTGTAGACACGGATTCCTCTAGGGTAGCTGAGGTTCTGACTGTCTGCGTGCAATAAGATGCAAAGTTCTGGCCCAGGTAGGACATCCTGGTATTCCCCACTGGGGCTGCCAGTTGTCTGTCCTCTGACCTTGGGGCTCTGCTTTAGAGGTGCCTTTGCTGCACTGTTGGGATCTATTTGCTCAGACTTCTGCTCCATTTAGGCAAACAGCAACACAGCCTGCCACATCCAGAAGAGCTCCATTGACAGCTGGAGAAGATGATTACTTTATTCACTTCCTCACTAGGAGGGATAATGCATTTCCTTCCTTTGTGATTAGCAAAGTACTAGATGTGTCCGTGGGTAGGAAATTATCTTATTGCTGAACCTCCTTTTTTAAAAAAAATTATTTTAACTTGAAATAGTGATAGTCAGGGTTTGGCATTGTGGGACTCATACGCACTCTCATTTGCTTTGTTTTTATTTTTCTCTTTATGTATACAGTTCCCTTATAAACTTGAAATATGCTGGTAGATTCAGGGTGGTGGAATAGCCTATGGTCTAACAGGCTTGCCGTGAACTACCTGTTAATTTTCTTCCTCACTTACCATGGGATAGAGTCTCCAAGATGCATACTTTGTCAACCAATCCATCGGTTAACAAATAATTCTTGAAAGCCCAGCAAGTTTCAGGGGTTCCAAGCCAGGTCCTGGGGTAGGATGGAGGGATGAAGCAGCACAGCCTGGAGTTAGGCTTCGTTTGCCCATGATGTCTCCCCTATCTTTACTGAAGTCAGTCCCTTTGAGACATTGAGTAAAGGAGGAAGTGGGAAGGTGGGAGTTGGATTAGTCTTATTTTTTGGCAGGGGGTATTGAGCCTCAAGGGAAAAGCTGGGAAACAGTAGCCCTGAAGGACATGCCCCAAATCAGGGAAACAAGCATTAAGACGAAGTAGCCAAGAAAAGCACTACCAAGTGAGAAGGAAAGGAAAGCCCAGCTTGCAGGAGTGTCACAGAGAGGTGGTGATGTAGACACAGAGGGTTCAAGGTCAACTGAGGGTCAACAAAGTGAGCACAATGTATTCAGGGCAAATGTGAAGCTTTGGTGCTGACCACCGTATAGTTTGGGTCACTGGGTCTCTAACCCCCCACACCCTGCTTCCTGTATGATACGGTGCTGCTGGTTCCCTTGAGAAGTACTTCTTAAAATTCATTCCCATCATGTCAGGGGCTACCAATGGTAAGATGCATTTTGGGAGGAGCAGGACGAGGAAAGCATGATTAGAAGGCTCAGCAGAAAGACAGAGAGAGTCTAGCATATGTATTTGATATAAATATTATAGTTTTACAGAGACATCTAGATCAATATGTGCCACATTTCATCTACCTCTTTGACAAAGTGAGCACAATGTATTCAGGGAAAGCTGTATAGGATTTTCAATTTACTCTGTCTGATTTATTGTGACAGGATAGCTCTGGGTTTTTTAAGTTCTTTATACTTGTTCCAGTAAAAATGGATATAGTATCTTTAAAAATAAACAGCCCAGAGCTGTGCATTTTACATTGTCTTCCTAGAGCGAGGCTCCGCTAAAGAAAGACCTAAGGCCTCCCCACCCTTGCAGAACCTGATTGCAGCAGGATATGCTGCTGTCCCTTCTCTTTGGCTTTTTTGAGGGAGTGTGGGAATGGTTGGGGGCAGTGGGGAGAATAAATAGGGAAATCAATTAGGAAGCGATTGCAGATGTCTAGACAAGGTATGATGATGGTGCGAACTAAGGTCGGACAGAGAACTGGAGCCCGATGCGAGGATTCATCAGTGTCTGGTGGGTGCAGCCCAGTCAGCCTGGGCCTCTTCATTTTAGTGAGTGGCCCCAGGTCACTGAGGACTCACCCCCCCAATCTCCCAATTCCCAGCTGAGGGTGTCCTCCCTGGCACCAGCTGCTTTCTTTAATCAGAAGGCGTGAAACTGAGGGAGGTGTTGTGCTCTGGATCTGGCACTCATCTTACAACCTGTTTCCACATCAAAGAGAAGAAAGATGCTAGATTGAACAATTGCCAAGGGCTATTCATTCAGATGCTGAGATAAACATAAGAACATGGGAGGGGGCCCATTGGTGACTATCCCATGGTCACAGTTTCCCTTTTCAAAGGCTACTGGCTGTAAGAACCAGTATCCGAGGCTTGTGAAAAGCATGTAGATATTCTTTGTCATAGACCTAAAAGTCATCTTCAGTGGCTCTCTGGATGCCTCATTCAGTGTCCTCCTGTCCTCTTCTGCCTTCTGCCTTACGCCACTCCCTCTAGGTTGTCCTGTATACCTGTGAAATTGAGCTCTGAAACTGAAGTTCTGGCTCAACTTGGGCATGCAGGCTTTCCTGGCCCATCACCAAGAAAAGAGTAGAGGGATTGAGGAGAATGTGTGAGATTTCATTCTGGAGGTGGCAATGTTTAAATGGCAGGAGAAGCACACCCGTGTATATTTAGTGAAGATATGCGCATGAAATAAGCAACTGGTAAATTTATGGTGACCCTCAATAGTGTTCATAATCATCAAACAGTCTTCTCATGAAGTCATCCTTACCCCTCCAATGCCATGACCCACCAGCACTGCCCTTTTCAGTTAACCCCACCCATATTTATGGAACCCTGACCCAGCACCAGGCACTACTTGCTCACACTGGATGAGTAATTCCTCTCCAGAAAGTGCTGTTGGATACTATTTTGCCATCGAAGATGCTTCCTTGTGCATCTGAGGTGGATCTTTTATTCTAAGCCATGACCTGTTAGCTTATGTTTAGTTTATGTTACCTTTGTCCAATAAGTATTTGTTTGCAGATCCAGACCTAGCATTTAAAACCAAAATCTCATCAGATCAAAAATGGTTATTGATTGAGGTCTATTGGTCATCTTCACAAACTGAGCAGTCAGGCCCTGTAGAAACTGGTCAGGACAATTGCTGGTGGTCTTAAAAAGTTCGGATCCACATCCACAGATGGGGAGAGATTTAGCTACTCTCATAACTGAACTTTCCTAAATATTCCCCATTGTAAATGGATCATTAAGATTCTTGTTATCTTCTAGATTCTGGGCTGGTAAGGAAGTCCTGAGCTGTACATGACATGTCTAAAATAGACATTTGAGGTAGGGCGCGGTGGCTCGTGCCTGTAATCTCAGCACTTTGGGGGCCGAGGTGAGCAGATCACTTGAGGTTGGGAGTTTATGACCAGCCTGGGCAACAGAGCAAGACCCTATCTTTACAAAAACCAACAGAAAATTAGCTAGCTGTGGTGGCATGCCTATAATCCCAGCTCTTCAGGAAGTTAAGACAGGAGAATCACTTGAGCCTGGGAGTTCAAGACAGATTGGAACAATATGGGTTCTCCAAGGTTACCATGATAATGTACCTATGATTGAGCCATTGTACTTCAGCCTGGGCAACAGGGCAATACCCTGTCTCTAAAAAATAAATAAAATAAAATATAAAATAGAATGGACATTTGCATTACTTTGCAGCCCCTTGGCTTGCCCCAATCATATGGCTTCAGTTAAGTTTGGCTTAGAGTTCCTGACCAGTGGGACTTGTGATTTCTGCCTGTAATCAGACTTTCCTAAGACTATCATGATACCGCCTATCCAGTCAGACTCTAGTGATCTTGCAAAACTGTGATGGTTTATCCACTCCAGTCCCCAGACTAAACCTCTCCCTTGGCCAGTGGAGGATCCCTCCAACATCCACTCCACCACATATCCAGGAGGACCTCTGTGGGTCCATCTCTGCTTGCCCTGAAGGAGCAGAAGCTGAGATATAGAAGGAGCAGAAGCTGAGATATACAAGCCTCTGCCCTTTCCACCACCACCTTCGTCTTAGTGGGAACTGAAGTGGGAGACCAAGATTGCATCCTGGGCAAGTCACTTTTACTTGCTGTGGGATGCCAGGCATATGACTTAAGGAAAGAGTTTCAGAGAGATTATCTGAAGAGACTCAGGTAGTGAGAACAAGGGGTTGTTGAAGGATTAGGTGGGATTACATAGGCCACAGAATACTTTATATTGGTTACATCCTAATTTACAGATATCATGTGGCACTTACCCTTTTATAGTGCTTACCATGGGTCAGATTACTTGGCCCTTCCATGTATCATCTCCTTAGATATCAGGATAACTTCATGAATCGGGCACTAGCTCTGGCCCCTCAAAGGCTCTGGATTTTTAATTGTAAATGCAAAATTGCTACATTGTCCACGACTATTTAGTTATTTAGTGTCTGAGCTGAGTTAACACAGGGCTATCAGAGTATGAATCTCACATGGTAGATATGTAGGTGTTATGGAACCCAACAGAGATAACTTTGGATGGGGGTCTTTTTGGGCATTCTTCAAATCATGCCCTGTGAACAACCATTACTCTGCCTCCAATGAGGTCACACCCTGCTCTCTATCTTAGCATATTTTTGATGATATCTCTAATAATTGAGGATGCAATAAATTCTGGTTCTCTTCTTCCTGCAATAATATCCTTCCCCAAACTATGGCCCTAGAATCTTCAAAATTCTCGAAAATATTTCTGGTAAATAAATGTTTCCCATTCACCATCCATCCCTCATGCTCTTGCAGGGCCCTCCCCAGACACAGGCTGGCAGAAGCAAATCTCCTAATACTGACTGCTGAGTTAGAGGCAGCTTCTCCCCATCTATCAATTCTAACTGCATTCAAACATTTTCAATATGTGGGCTCCTTGATAACTTTCACTGTATGGAAAACAAAATGGAGGGAAATGATTATTGGCACAAAACGGGGAGACCATAAATCTTCAAATCAGATATAGGACAGATTGGAACAATATGGGTTCTCCAAGGTTGCCATGATAATGTACCTAATAACTCTCCTTGGGCAAAAAGGCAATCTGCTTTCAATCAATCTCGCTTTTTTCTGAGCAAAAATACCAATTACGTTGAAGGAAGATTTTTTTTCTTCCTTTTTTGATAAAGACAGCTCTCCACCCCAGAAATCACGCTGTGGCTAAAAGATATATATTTTCAATTGTCTACAATGGTATTGGATAGCTAGCACCAAATGAAAAAAGTCAATCCTTTTTTTCTCCTCGCTCTTGCCAACATTTGTCTACTTCTTAAGAGAAGTGAAAGTTAATTAAAGGCTTAAGGGATAATATTGATTGCATTGGAATATATTTTATATGTACCCAGCACATTTTCAAGGAAGAGATCCCTGACTTTTTCTAAGGCTGAATAAATCAGCCAGCTGAGCTTTTGATTCAAGGGTAAGAGGGGGGAACTCATCTTTTCCCCTTGCGCTTCTCACACATCTTTCCTAGGGATGAATGATTTCAGGAGAGGAGGAGGGATGCTGGCTGATGTTCATTCAGTTCTTTGCATCCTGGGTAGGAAGAATGAATGTTCAGGCATTTACCCAGACCTATCATTGATTTGAGTCTAGCTTTGAGTAATAACCAGGCTTATGCTGGTACAGAACTTCGAACTTTACAATGCCTGGCACAGGAGGCTGGCTAGGTGGTATTAACCTCTCAGTTTCCTCCTGCATTGAATGGGAATAAGTACCTTGCCCACACTCTTGGTCGCAGAGCAGGAAATCACATCTGGCTTACTTTCACATCCAAGTGATGAAAACAACCTCAACCACCTATCTGTCCTGTGGAGATACCCACGCATTGGATTCACATTGGCTTTGCTCCTAATCTTGGAAGTCTATGCACAGAAGACGTTAGAATGGCAAAGTAGCCCTATTGTCAGTTGCAAGGAAATTAGGTCAGTAGGGGAATTCTGTTTCTCATTCACTTCAAACATATTTGGCAAATTCAGAGTCTGAAATCTTATTCCGAACATGCAAATTTGTTTGAAGTATTTTGTCCATGTAAATGTACATGTGCCACAAGAAACATTTAAAAATATATGATAAAATGCATATCATCCAAGTGTTCAATCTATATTGTGTATTCTGATATACTGTGTGTTACACTATGTTAACCTCATACTACTCACCATATACTAATGAGGGGGTTAGTCATATGGGCTTTGGGCATAACATTTGGATGGGTGGCTAAGGGACCTTCATCAACCTAGCAGGAGAGCAAAGTGATCATGTTAAGATGTCTCTTCTGAAGTAGCTCATTGACACTCTTCCCTCCTCTTGGTGGCTGCTGCGTGCCTGATTGCTAAGCACACCACCGTAACAATAACAGTCTATAATGGTGATATTATTAACTGCATCGTGCATATTATTGATTTACTCTTTGTTCTGCATCATTATCCTTTCACCAATGAGTTTACTGCATTATTCTCACATACTTAGTCAAGCACCAAATTACAACGAAAGGGCAGGCTCTTATAATGGCATCTAATGGAACATTGCATAAGCCATCATCACTGCCTCCTATTATGAGCCACCTCCAGCCAATGAGCTTTCTGCCTTATTGGAATGTGCACAGAGCAATTATGAAGTGCAAGGGACATGGCCATTCTAAATTTTACCCAGGAAATTACCATGCTGCATGTTCACCACCTGCCCAAGTCTCAGTGTGCAGCTAGAGATTCAGCTTCTGTCACTATCAGCCTGGGGGGCACAGGGACAGGAGTCGAGCCTCTTGCTACATACAGTCTCTTCACTAGAAGCCAGTGGTTTTTATCTCCACAGTCAGTCCCCAGGTTTTTGTCTTGCGGCTGACTCCTGCATCAAATGCTTACTCCTGACTGGGCATTATGTGGCACATATAAGTGGCCAACAAAGTCACATTGGTCCAGGAGCCCAGAGCGGTTGGAGGGACTGTCAGTCTCAACAATTGTGGAAGAGGGTCTCATGTCTTCCTTGTGAGCCACTACTTCCGGAAACGGAAGTCCAAACCACCCTCAAACAAGGCGAGCAATTCCAGCCTCATCCCTTCCCGGCATTTCCCCATCTTGAGGTAAATTCCTTTGGCTCTCCTGGAAATCCCAGGCACCCTAAGGAAGCAGCCCTCTGGGGACTCACAGCCAGCCGGCATGATCTTCCGTTCTATAGGCATCCCAGCCCCATTTAGCCCTGAGTAATGCTCACTTACTGTAAAGTGTTACATGCCCCCATTGTCGGAGGAGTTATAGTGGAAAAATGCAAAATTTCCTTTTTACTGCTTATGGCCAGCAGAGCCTATAACGTGTCAGGCCGCACATTAGCCACCCTGATAAAAGTCTGCTTTCTTACACACAAAATCATCGTTTCAGCAAGATTTGTTATCTCATTACCTGATAAGCTCTATGTCATAAACCAAGACTCATACAGTAAATCTCCCCGGAGGACGCTTTGTGGGCAGAAAGGGAGAGATATGAATCTGCAAGGGACTTGATAATGCAGCATTTAAGCGCAAGCATAATGTCACTTATTGTTAAATGCATAAAACCACTTGGCCAAGCGGTTGGGCTTTTAATAGGATTTTGTGCAGCATCAGGTGAGGAGCCATATGCCTTTTCTGCCTAGGAGTCTCTGAGCACCTGCTAGCACCGCTGCTTTGCCTCACTGCCCTCCAGGGATGGGAGCTGGGCTTTTATGGAGGCGGAGGGAGGAGATGAATGTTTCCCCTGCAGCTGCCTCGCTTCTGCTGTCTTGCCAGGGGGTGGGATGTGCGGTCCTGTCGCGGCGCCTGGCCTGATCTAACCGGCCTCTCCTGTTCAGGCACATTGTGGTCTGCGGACACATCACTCTAGAGAGTGTTTCCAACTTCCTGAAGGACTTTCTGCATAAGGACCGGGATGACGTCAATGTGGAGATCGTTTTTCTTCACAAGTAAGAGCCTCCTACTGCTGTCAGACCCTCTGCCCAACCACACACCCTGTGAGGGACTCCCTGAATGTCTATATGAGTGGAGGTCTTGGGGAGATGGCACTGGGGATGGGACCAGAGTTGGATAAGCCATGATCCCGCTGGCCTCATTGGAGAAGATATTGCAGAACCAATGGAAAGGGAAGCAACACACTGGTTCAATGATGACAGCAGAGCCTGCCTCTGTGGAGGCACTTCTGGGACCACATCTGAGTTTATCTCTGGAAGAAATAATAGGGGAGCTCATTGTGGGTCCAAGTCATCCTCATTGTCCCCTTAATCTGGCGTGTCCACAGTATCTGCAGTGGGATGATTAGCTGTATGGTGTGGATACGTTAGGAGTGCAGAAGTGAGTTGGTGACCAAGTAAGACACCAACTTAAGAGGAAGCAGGACAGAAGGTAATAGGAATAACAACTGCCGCTCCTAGGAACCCCCAGCGTGGGACCCTAGCCAGTTACTGTACATACAGGCTCCCATTTACTCCACAGAGTAAAAATACATACTCTGGACTCAGATTCCCTGATCTGAATCCTGACTCAACCAACTACTGGCTGAGCAAGTTACTTAACCTCCCTGTGCCTCAGCTTCCTCATCCATAAATCATGGAGATGATAGTAGTTCCTACCTAGTTGGGCTGTGATGAGAATGAAATGAATTAATCCATATGAAATGTGCAGAGCAGAGTCAGGCATGCAGTAAGTCTTCAATAAGTGTTAGCTATCAGCCTGAAAAATAACATATATTTGGTTGTATAATCCACTTAGGAGGTAGGTCTTATCTTGTGTGTTTTACAGGGGAGGAAACCAAGGTAGGTCCCTTCTACCCAATGTTGAGGTTTTCAACTTTGCCTAATCCTCTTTTTAGGTAAAAGGTAGTCTGCCCCAGGAATGGAGAGAATTAGGGGGCTCCACTATGGTGACATATGTGGTACTGTAGTTGTCTTATGGAGATGGGGCTATCATGGGGCCAGTCCCGGTACCACATTGCAAAAGTTCAGGACAAAGCTAACATGTTTGTGTTGGCTCGACATGCTGGCTACCCAGCACTCGGTCCTACTCTGAGGTTCCACTGAGGTCGGCTTCCCTACAAACTCCCTGCTTTGTGGATCGCCGTCCTCTGGCATTTGCTCACAGAATTCTAGACTTCTGACTTGTCATCATGTTGGGGCACTAGCATTTTTCTTTTCTGCACTGATTTTTCCAAACTTTGAAAAAACAGACCAGGGTATGTTAGCACAGGAGCAGGTACCCACAGTTTCCGTTCAGTGCTTAGCCACTGCTGTGTGGCCCATCCTCTGCTGAGCGTTTTTGGAAAGTTCACTAGAGGTGTAGGGTGTAGGTTGTGCCCCCATATGGGTTAGGCATTTCAAGATGAACACACATGCAACCATTAGAGACAACATCGACTCTGTGTTATCCAAGGGATGCTGAAGTCATTTTGATCAGGTGGCAGAAGTGACTGGGGACATCTCTTTCAAGGAGCATCAGTCTATGGTATTATCCAGACAGGCTTCTGAATAAGGTATGACTTGTCATAGGTCTGAAAGACTGGTCAGATTTGCATAGGCAGCCACTTTCTCTCATCCACTGCTTTAGTTTGAATAAACAAGCTGGTAAGATGTGGTTGCTCATGCTTATAATCCCAGTACTTTGGGAGGCCAAGGTGGGCGGATCACTTGAGCTCAGGAGTTTGAGACCAGCTTGGGCAACACAGTGAGACCCCATCTGTACAAAAAATAGAAAGACTAGCCAGGCATAGTGGTACATGGCACGTGCCTGTAGCCCTTGCTACTCTGAAGGCTGTGGTGGGAGGATGGCTTGAGCCTGAGAGGCAGAGGTTGCCGTGAGTCAAGATTGCACCACTGCACCCCAGTCCCTGTCTCAAAAAAAGAAAAGCTGGCTGCTAATGCTTCCATTGCAAGATTCACCTTTGTATTCCTAACGTCTATCAATGTCTAGTAGATAGCCCAGTTAATTAACCTCTTGAAGCTCTGGGTTAATAACATACCTTCCTATAGGATTGTTTTGAGATTTAAATGAATACTCATCAAGGCCAGGCATGGTGGCTCTGCCTGTAATCCCAGCACTTTGGGAGGCCTAGGTGGGTGGATCACTTGAGGCCAGGAGTTCAAGACCAGCCTGGTCAAGGTGGCACAGCCCTGTCTCTACTAAAAATACAAAAATTAGCCAGGCATGGTGGCACATGCCTATAATCCCAGCTACTCTGGAGGATGAGGCACAAAAATTGCTTGAATCTGGGAAGTTGCAGTGAGCCAGGATCCTGCCACTGCACTCCAGTCTGTGTGACAGAGATAGACTCTAAGTAAAATAAAATAAAATAAATAAATAGTATTTATTTTACTTATTTATTTATTTATAATACTGTTTTACTATTATTTATTTAAATGTTGTCTGCCATATAGTAAATGTTAGAAAACATTAACTATTATTATTATTATCATTATGGACTTCACAAATGTTAGGCAAGTGTTGCCTTAGCACAGTCCCTGGCATATAGTAGGTTCTAACTAAATATCATCTCCCAGTACCTCGCACAGTATCTTATGGACAGTCTTTTTCATCTCTGCAGAATTAACAAATGAATAAATAGGTCACTTGTTTAATCCTCGTCCTCCAAAGAGGAAGGTATCAGTACAGCCCAGCACCAAGAAGTGTGATGAGTCGCATACATGTGTGTGAATCAAGAACAATAATGAGAGTAAATTAAGTCTGTCTGTGGCTGCTCAGAGTGACATTTTTTGATCCAGACCTTGGGGGATGAGAAGTCCATGAGACACAGAAGCAGAGATAAGGTTCATGATGGAGGGAACAGCAGGATGGCTCTCCCAGGGGAACCTTCAGCTAATCCTTGATTGTATTAGTCAGGGCTCTCCAATGAAACAGAGTCAATAGGAAACATATATATCAATATATCTAATACAGATATACATAGGTATCTATATATTGATGCATCTATCTATCTATCTATCTATCTATCTATCTATCTATCTATCTATCTATCCGTCTATCTATCTATCTCTAGAGAGATTTATTAGGAAGAATTGGTTTATTTGATTACAGAGGCTGGGAAGTCCCACTGTCTGCCACCAGCAAGCTGGAGACCCAGGAAAGCTGGTGGTGTAATGCAGTTTGAGTCTGAAAGCCAGAGAGTCAAAGAGACAATGTCAACCCCAGTCCAAGGATAGGAGAATGACAAGAGATGCCCAGTTCAAGCTGTCAGGCAAGAAGCAAAAGGGACAAACACCTCTGTCCTCTGCTTTATTGTTCTCTTCAGACCCTCAAAGGACTGGATGATGCCCACTCCCACAAAGGAGGGCAATCTACTGAATTCACTGATTCAAATGCCATTCTCATCCAGAGACTCTCCCAGACACACCCAGAAATCACACTGGATCTGGGCACCCTGTGGCACAGTCCACATAGAATGAGCCATCCCACTAGTGGCGCGGCCCAGCTTCCCTATTTATAAGATAGGAATTCCATTCATACCGAAGATAAGACATTTGCCCTGAGGTCTTGGCCTTCCTAAAGCCCATGAACCTCTTCCTTTTACCGTGGTACTGGTTTGGTTTTCAGTTGGGCTGGGGTTTTACTTCTCTTAAGTGTGAGTCTTTTATTTATGGCAAGCAAAAGGGCGACTGTAGGTCACAGCCTCTCCCCTGGGCTCCCTGTGGAAATTAGAGAGGAAGGAGCCCATGGAGGCTGAAACCCCCAAGTCCATTAAATTAATAGTGATTTCTTCTCTCCCTGTGTAGCATCTCCCCCAACCTGGAGCTCGAAGCTCTGTTCAAACGACATTTTACTCAGGTGGAATTTTATCAGGGTTCAGTCCTCAATCCACATGATCTTGCAAGAGTCAAGGTAAGGAGGAATAGGTGACTTCTGCTTTTATTCCATTTGGTGGAGGGCTGGGGGAATTCCTGACTCTGTGGTGAGGGGACACACCTCCTACGTTGGCCATGAGTCATCTCCTAAACACCTAATGAGATCAATCACATACCAGCAACCTTGACATCACCCTTCCACTGGTCCCAGGACCTCCTTCTGGTGGCATATGCAAGACTACCTATAACCATCCCACACTTGGACTGGTCATAACATGAAACTTACTTTGCTGGTTTCCTCAAAATCAGCTACTCATCAAGGAAGTAGACTAGTTGTATGGACCCAGTAGTCTTTATTCAACATAATAATCGAGTAATCCCCATATTGAACACTTAAGTTGGACTCAAATATAGCTCTGACATCTCTTATTTACATCTGAAAGAAACATTAGGCTAAAATATAAAATAAAATTTTACTAAGCTATAAAACATTTCAACTTTCTTTTTTCCCCATCTAAGACTCAGAGTGTAAAACTAAACATACAGTTATCTGATATCATTGATAATGGGTGAATCTTTTTTTCTGGAACCTGGTAAGTTAGAACCTTCTCATAAAGCACACCTGAGGCTTAGAAGGGAAAGGTACGAGGCAAAATGGCATCTGCTACTTTACCTATGTAATATAGATTTTATAAGTATGTTCAATATTTGCATGCCAGGGGGTGTACATTAATATAATGAATTCACTGAAGTCTAAATGCTAACTGTGGTCACCACATAATTCTGTAAATAATATAATTGGCCAAGATGAATAATCCAAAAGGATTTGGATAAATTCTTTCTTTGCATTATTAGAGAAATCAGAGACGATTTGTGACATACCACAGAGGATATTATGGCCTCCCTCAAAATCCAGGAATGATCTATTAAGTACAGCATACCAAGTAGGACAGATTGCAGACCTGAACTAGCATAAGAATTCTTATGCTTATAGAGTCCAGTTAATCTTAATATTATCCAGACATAACCCAAGTCATTGCTTATGTAAAATCTTATGAGAATGTAGGGACAATTATTATTGTTCATAGACCTAATTTAAATGCAAGCAATCATTAGCACATCAAACTCATGGTCCCCTCTAAGGAATAAACCCCTGTGGGCTCATGTTTGGATAAGTCAGTAGGTGTATTTTGAATTCAACTGTAACACATCATTTCATACATAGATTTGTTGTCTTTTAAATATCTGAATACTAATTGAATACTAAGCAATATGGTGATGTTATCTGATTTAGAGCTCTGATCTCTTCTTAGCCTATAGAAAATGAAGATGTGAAAAAGGTCAGATGAAAGACTTCGGAGTGTACATTTCTGAATCCCCAATACTCAGTTAACTTGCTAACTGGAGAGAAGAGATTTAACCCACCCACCTCCAACTCCTGATAGGAAGAATTAGGATGATGGTGCAGGTGGTTGAGAAAGAAGTTGGGGAGGAGACTGAAAGGCTTGATTAATTGTTATTTAAAGAAATGTGGAAATCCTACAAGTAAGCAACGATGCCAGATGAAAAGCATAATTACCAAGGTACATGTTGTACCCTCCAACAGCAACAAGATGAAATGTTTATACCATAACAAGAACTTGTAACCTACACTTTTGACAAAAACTATAATTTCTCAGGCTCTCAGGATTGGTTTTTTTTTTTTTTTTCTTTGCAAAGCACCAGCTTCCCCAAGAGCTGTCAACAGAGAGAGACTACAGTTGAGCGTGGCTATTTATATGTTTGTGTTCTGTGATTTTTCCTTTCGGTGTCTTAGATAGAGTCAGCAGATGCCTGCCTGATCCTTGCCAACAAGTACTGCGCTGACCCGGATGCGGAGGATGCCTCGAACATCATGAGGTAACTCTTGGGGCGCTGGGGAAGGCCCTGGGCTTAGTCTGTGGCCGTTCATGGCCCTTTTGGGTCTTCTGCAGAGGACTATCTCTGTGAGGCCTTTTTGCCCCACAAGCCACCCTATAACTCACCACCTGCATAGGCCTGGGGGAACCAAGGCTGTCTGTGTGGGTTGGGGCAGTGGCACACAGGGTGTCACCAACAGGAAGCTCACCCTCAGCAAGTGGCAGCTCTGGGGCTTACAGCTGGCCTTGGGTTTGAGATTCCTTGAGACAGAACTAGAAAATAGATAGAGATGGGTGCTGGCCTGAATTAAAGTACCATGTTCCCTAAGGGAAATGGGCCTGAGATATCTTAACTAAAGGCAGATGCCCCCAGGGGACATTTTGCAATGTCTGGAGATGTTTTTGGTTGTCATAACTAAGGGACCGTGCTGCTGGCATCTGATAGGTAGAGCTCAGGGATGCAATGCACAGGCAGTCCCCACAACAGAGAATTGTCTGGCCCAGAATGTTAGTGGTGTCGAGGCTGAGAAAACCCTTATTAGGGCTTTCCAAGTATGTCTACAGCATATTGATTCCTATCACCCCAGAGGGGAGTTTAGCGACCAGTTAGGCTGTTTCTTCCAGTTTTCCAAAATTAATGTTCTTTCTTGAAAGCCTTTTCAGTGCTTTTAATACTAATATGCATCTCTGAGATAACGTACTATAGAACACTTTCCAAACCTATTGGACTATAAGGCTCTGCTCCTTTCCCACCTCCCCCCACCCCCTTTTTTTTTTTTTTTTTTTTTTGTAGAGACAGAGTCTCACACTATCACCCGGGCTGGAGTGCAGGGACACAATCAGAGCTCACTGTAACTTTGAACTCCTGAGCCCAAAGGATCCTCTCACCTCAGCCTCCCAAGTAGCTGATGCTATAGGAATGTGCCACTACACACGGCCAATTTTTAGATTTTTTTTTTTTTTTTTTTTTTTTTTAAGCAGGGACAGGGTCTTGCGATGATGCCCAGGCTGATCTCGATCTCAATGTACTCCTAACCTCAAGTGATCCTCCCACCTGGGCATCCCAAAACTCTGGGATTACAGGAGTGTGCCACTGTGGCCCTGCCCTGCCCTCCTTTTTTTTTTTTTTTTTTTTTTGTAGAACATCTTCTAGGGGAGGTCACACTGGGAAACACTGCCCAGTGCTTTTTCTGCACATGGGTTAGACCTGTCAACTGCTAATCTCGGCCCCAACTCCAATACCTTATTCTTTTCCTAATTCAGAAAAAAGCAATTGTTCAGTTTTTGTTCCTTGCATAAACCCAATAGTCACAAGGCATTTTGCTCCAGGTAGTTAGAGGCCCTTTGGAATTTGTCTTTTCTCTAGAATTTGCAGAAGAGTTAAGAGGGCTGAGAGGAAATGATAAAGGGAAGCTTCTGGAGAGATGAGCTAAATTCAGTGGGATTTCGGTCCCACTGCACTCCCGGGAACTTTTACCTAACTATGAACAGCCATCTTTTGGGCCAAAGGTGTCCCCTCTCCCTGCAGCTTGGTTTACTGCCTCCTGGGAACTTACCTGAGGTTGAAGGTCAGGAAGTTACCTTGATGTCCTGACAATGTTTGCATCCCCTTTGTCTTTGCTTTCCATCAGTGGCCCCAAGTGACAGGAGCTTCCCCCTCAGTGAGGTGGGGGAATTCCTCCAGTGCATCTCAGAGGAGCCAGTCCCCCCCTAAGCATCTGGTCCTTGTGTCTGGCAGGCAACATCTGGCACCATCTTCTCTTGCCACTCACTTTTCTTTGGCAATATGCTTAGTGAGGTCATTTTAAGGAAGTTGATGCGTGAACTCTTCTAAGCATTGGGCTTGCCAGGCTGCGGAGAGAGGGTGGAACAGATTCTGGCATCACACCTGGGCCCATTCCCAAATCAGTTACAGCTGCAGAGTGGCTACACCAGAATCAGGCTTGGATGTGTCACTTATTCCTTTCTTTAAAGTAAGAAGGATTTTCAACTTTTGACACCTTTTTCTGTCATTGAAATGATTAAAAAAAAAAAAAAATGTAACCCTTTAAGGAACCTGGCTTCACTATCTTCAAAATTCCAAATGGAAAACCAAAAGAAGATGAAGCTTAACGTTTTGACTCCACGGAGATGTTTGGGGCTACCTGAGTAATAGCTTTGAAATGGGTGTTTCTCTTAATTGTAGTATTTTATTTAAACCCTAACTGTGGTAGGGTTAATATGAAGACACATAGGTACTAGGGTGACTGGCAGGATGAGGAGGCATAGAAATTACTGGTCAAGGGCCGGGCACAGTGGCTCACGCCTGTAATCCCAGCACTTTGAGAGGCCAAGATGGGCAGATCACGAGGTCAGGAGTTCGAAATCAGCCTAACCAACACGGTGAAACCCTTTATCTACTAAAAATACAAAACTTAACTGGGTGTGGTAGCGTGTGCCTGTAATCCCAGTTACTCAGGAGGTTGAGGCAGGGGAGTCGCTTGAACCTGGGAGGCGGAGGTTGCAGTGAGCTGAGATTGTGCCATTGCACTACAGCCTGGGCAACAGAGCAAGTGAGGCTCCGTCTCAAAAAAAAAAAAAAAAAGAAAAAAAAAAGAAAGAAAAAACAGAAATTACTGGTCAAAGGTAGTATCAGAAACATAATTAAGTAGAGCCAGAACTGAGGCCCTGGCAGCAAAAAGAAGTGGGAAGTTCAGGGTTAAAAATGGACTTTGTCTTTCTCTTATTTGTATAATCCTCCTTCCTCCTCAGTTTAATGAGACCAATCTGCCTCCTTTGAAATTAAAATGTCAAAGATCCATGTGAAATGAGCTAATGCAGAAAACTGGCTGAAGCTGTGAACTGCAAGGCAGGGCTGACAGAGGCTCAGAGTCCTTGAGTTATAAGCATGGGCCAACACAACACTTTTTCAAAAATAAAATGAAATCCTTCAAGTGCAAAAACCCAGGGTGAATTTGTGCTGGGAGAGGCTTTAGCGTGATCTATTTCCTAAATTCATAAGTTGCAGCTTTTCAGATAAAGCTGCTCCCTGGCTGCCTTCTCTCCATTTCTGCACTAAAGGGGGTGAAGTGGGGAGCACTGCTGGGTGGGAATTTTGTGGGGGCGTCATAATAAATGCACTTGCATTTCTGATTAGGCTTAGGAGGTGGGCCTTTCTGTGGAATTCCATTCTTTAGCCTTCCTTGTCACAGAAGGAAATGTACAATGTCACTTCTGACAGACTCGGTAATGACAAAAACCATAACTTACACGTGGAGAGAACTTTTAATGATTTCAAAGCATTTTCACATCTGGTCTCCCATTTGCTGCTCATACCAAGCCTGTGAAGTAAATAAAGCAGGTACTGTTGCTCCCAGTGTCCAGATGAGGAAACAGGAACAGAGAGCCCAGGGTTTTCCTAAAGGTCGCGCAGTTCATTAGTACAATAGCTGTGACTGGAACCCAGGTGTTTCCATTCATCTGCCCTCTGCCACTCCCTTTAGCACCATGATTGATGTGGGGAGGACATGTGAGGGCTGGGGTGGCTGCAGGCCATGCTTAACATTGAGTTTGGACTGCGGGGAGGTAGGAGACAATTTTCCATCAGCTCGTGACCCCCGCAACGCCTTGGCACTTATTTTTAACCAGCGTTTAAGTCATCATTTTCTCTATTAGCTATGGAAGGCTGAGTCCTTGATCTCATCCTAAGAGCCCTGCTTAGAAATAATTTTTTGTGACAGTGGCCAAGTGTGTGTCACAATTAGAACCATTTGTCATCCTGCTTGTTTGATTTGTCATTGTTGTCTCAAGTTGTTAACTTGGAGAATTGGACTCAGCAGATTATTCTGGGCTAGTGCCTAGGGTGTGGGAGATTGCAAACCTCTGAGGCCCCATGATTTGGGCTTGCTTTCGATGTCTGCATAGGCAATAAGCTGGCATCCCCTGCTCCAGGCCCCCCAGTCCCCAGCACACACGTGCATACATCCCATCCCCAATGTATTCCAGGGGGCTGTCAAATTTTTCATGCCCTGGACACAGACTGCGGCTGTTTTGTGATTTTGTTTTCATGCTAGCAAGAGGTATGGTGGTGGGAACACTGTTTCGCCTGGCTCAGTGTCTGCAACCCCTCAGGATAGCCCTGGCTGCTGGTCCTGATGCAGGATAGTTGAGCCCCAAATTGGGGCTTAGCCCATGAAGGTTTTTAGCTTCCCCCACGAAAGAATTCAAAGGCAAGCTGGTGGTAGGGCAGAAGGAAATAGCTTTATTAAAGCAGCAGTATTACAGCTCCGTGCCTGCTCCTGCAGAGGGGGCTACACGATAGAGTAGCAGCTCTGGGCAGTTCTGCTGTCATATATATATACCTACTTTTAATTGCATGCAGATTAAGGGGCAGCTTATGCAAAAATTTCTAGGGAAGGGGTAGTAACTTCTGGGTCATTCGGTCATTGCCATGAAAGGCAAGTCCCATGAGCCCAGTGCAGATAGAAGCAAGTTCTTTGAGCTGTCTTTCTCTGTCCACCCTGACACTTAGGCAGTCGTATTAAAGGGTTTCCTCTTTCACGGCCTTCTTTGTTCCTCATGGTGGCTTCCCAAAATTGTATGTAGTGAGAGATGGAACTGGGACTGGAATTCATCCATGCATTGCAACTTGTTTTCAGGAAAGGACCTGGTATATGCCTGTAAAGTTATATCACTATGAACATATTCTAAGAGATAGTTGATTTCATAATTGGACAACGGGCTTGAAATATGAAGCATTTCAATCCCCTATGATCTAGTAATAGTAATGTTCTAAGGCCTAGAGGATATAGGGAAGCTCCTGGGTGTTGCCATGGCAATGGTAAACTGACAGGGCACACTGCTGGGCATGTCCAGTGGAAAGTTGCTTCTGCCCCATCCCTGTTTCAGCTAGTCCTCAATTTTGTCTGGTATCTGAGCCCTGCCTCTGGAATCAAGTCCTGCATCCTACCTCAGTCCCATGGGTACCCCATTTGGAGATAATAAAATTGATGTTTTGGTCAGACACCATGCATAAGGCAGACCTGTCTCAGCGTTGGTTCTTTCTTTTTCAGAGTAATCTCCATAAAGAACTACCATCCGAAGATAAGAATCATCACTCAAATGCTGCAGTATCACAACAAGGTAGGAGTATAAGAGCCCGCTCCAGGCCTGAAGACACATCCACAGGTCCAGCCTCTTATTCCTCGTTATACAGCCTCACACACACACACACACACACACACACACACTCACATGCTCACATGTGCACAACTCAAAGACCTGGGTAAAGAGTTGTGATTGTTAAAAATCTTCCTGGGACATTTCTTTCCCTCCCTCCCTCCCTCCTTTCCCTTCCTTCCTCTCTCTCTCTCTCTCTCTCTCTCTCTCTCTCTTTCTTTCTTTCTTTCTTTCTTTCTTTCTTTCTTTCTTTCGATGGAGTCTCACTCTTGTTGCCCAGGCTGGAGTGCTATGGCATGATCTCGGCTCACCACAACCTTCACCTCCCAGGTTCAAGTGATTCTCCTGCCTCTGCCTCCCATACAGCTGGGATTACAGGCATGCACCGCCATGCCTGGCTAATTTTGTACTTTTAGTAGAGATGGAATGTCTCCATGTTGGTCAGGATGGTCTCGAACTCCCGACCTCAGGTGATCCGCCCGCCTCGGTCTCCCAAACTGCTGGAATTACAGGCATGAGCCACTGTGCCCGGCCCATTTCTTTAGTCCAAACAACGTGTTTGCATTTGGTCACTGGAAGGATGCTCCTTCACATACTGATTCATTCATTCGGGAAGTGTCTATTGGAACCCGAGTTTCAGAACTATTGATGTACTCTTAGATCCCATCCATACTTAAGTTACAACAACTTTCATTTGTATGTGATGCAGTCATTTATTTATTCAGTAAATATTTACTGAACACCTACTGTGTGATTAGCACTCTCCCTGACACCAGCAGGAATATCAGTGAAGGAGAAGCCCTATTTTGTGTCCTTGGGGATTTAGCAGTTAAGGTGTAGAATGCTCCAGGCAAGTGAGCGATAGGATTTCTCTGTCTGAGACCAGGTGAACTAGTGAGTGCGTAATGTGCTCTGTAAGAGTATAATGTGGAACACATTTCCAGAGTCCAGATGAGAATTTGCAGAGTTGAATCAGAAAAATAGGAAGCTATCCAGAGATTAAACAGAAAGGAATTTTCTTTGTGTTATAGCTGACAATGGAGGATTGATTAGAAAGAAAACAAACGTCAGAGTCTATGCTGTTTCCCTGTAATTACTTCTCAGTAAACCAGAGTCCAGTGTCTCATTCAAAGGCAGTGCTCCTTCTCTTGTCCAGTCAGTGAACTTCAAAAAAAACAGCTTTAGGGGAGGGAAGGTGGCACCTTTCTCCATTTGATGCAGTACCAGTTGTGTCCTTAATGAAGCCTAGAAACCAGAGGCTGCACAGTACCTGGAGCCAGGTGTCCTGTCTGCACAGAATAACTCCCTGCTGGGTTATGAGTGACAGCGTACCCCCTCTTATGGGCCATATTCTCTACAAAATAGGCAGTCAGGTGATTCAGAGAAAACCCCATTCTGCCAAATGCACCAGCGCCATGCCGTTATTTCTTAATTGCTGGCAAATGCTGGCCCATTTTGCTGTGTAGAGGCCCATCAGAGGCTGTCACTGAGTGGAGCCTGCTGTCGGTGACTGGCCCACCACCCAAAACGGCTGACTGCTGCCAGCCACTGCCCAGCCCTCGGCAGGTGGCTGCCTTGCAGAAGGTGTTGTTCTCCAGCCAGCAGATTTGGTGGTGGGCACCCAAGGTCACATTTGCCTATTCGTCTCTGCAAAACAGTGTCCCAAGGACACTGAAGAGATAAAGTGAGGATATTGGTAACGCACGGGCATCAAGCTGGAAAAGTTTTTGATGGCAGCCCCTGTAGGTGGAGGTGAATTTTATTAGCAAGGCTGTGACTGGTGACAGCTCCTGCAGCAATGAGCTCTCCTTTCATTTGTGATCTGAAATTTCATTTAGTGTGGGAGTGCCTTAAGCTGTTGTTTAGATTTTTGACTGAATTTAGATTGAATAGGAAAATTAATGTTGTATGTTTAGAAGGGGTTGTCAGTTCCTTTTTTTCTCTTTCCAATGAGTGCTGATGCAGCATCTTCAAGAAATTAAGGAGGATTTTAGCTCTGTGGTTCTTGTCCAACTCAAAGTAGCTCAACTGGCCTAGGATCCAGACAGTCCCTGGTCAGTAATCACATGATCATAGCAACCTGAATGTCTTTGGCAAACCTCTGTGTTGTGATTATTCAGAAACAATGAGGAAGATATCAACCAATTCATATTATTTGCTTAAAACACATTTTGTTTAGAACCATCCCAAACTATTTGAGTTTTGGGGTTGGGCAGAATCACTTACAGATCCTTGGATGATTAATAAGGACACAAGGAATAGAGAGACTTTGACACAGGACATTTTGTTGTTGTTTTTCTTTCATACCTCTCTTCTAGAGAAAAAACAAAACGTCCACTCATCATTGTTTGTCTTTCGTTCCTTGTAGAATTGCAAATGGACATTCTTCACCCTGCTTCACAGTTTTGCTCTGTTTCCTGAGATGCTTCCTACTCTTTCAATACATTTTCTTCCTCTTCCCTTTCAGCATTTTTTTTTCTGCCTTTCTTGGCACTTTTTGCTGCACTCATCCTAGATGCTTAGAGATCTCCATGCATTACAACTTGCTTTCAGGAAAGGACCTGGTATGTGCCTGTAAAGTTATGTCACTATGAACATATTCCAAGAGACAGCTGATTTCAGAATTGGACAAAGTCTTGATATATGAAGCATTTCAATCCCCTATGATCTAGTAATAGTAATGTTCTAGGGTCTAGAGGGATGTAGGGAAGCTGCCTACTTTCTCTTCATGTAAAACTGGCCCTGAGTTTGTCATCATCATAATTGTAGACATTTGGGTCATATTTTATGGTTTTAAAAGAACTTTGACATCCATTAGCTTCTTTAGTACTCATTGGACCATCTGTGCATTTTAGCATCCCAGGGTAACTTCAGAGCAGGGCATCTAAGCTCTGTGCAGACAGCGTAACTCTCCTGGGCACAAATCATGGCCACCACTCTGCAGCCAGTGAACGGAGAGACAGAACAGCTTACTGCCACCGACTCTTTAAATGGAGCCACAGCCCGTTGAGCCAAACTGTGGTTCCTGAGAGTAGGCATTACAGAAGGGCTGATGCTCTCCAAACTGTATCTTTTAATATCACTAGAATTCTTGGAGAGAAACGCTTTCATGCTGGCCATCTTTTTCATGCTGGCCATCTTTTTCATGCTGGCCTGGCATCTTCTGATTTGAGTGTAAATGGCTCAAAGCTCTTCAAGGAAAGATTAGTTTATAACTTCTTGGAAAAGTGTCACTCCTGATGACTTACCTGTCATTGGATTTTTTATTTTTCTGAAAGACTCTAGTGAAAGAGGCCTATATCTCTGGAAACCAAGTCCCATGAGCCCAGTGCAGATAGAGGCAAGTTCTTTGAGCTTTCTTTCTCACTGTCCACCTGACACTTGGGCAATCATATTAAATCGTTTCCTCTTTCATGGACTTCTTTCTTCCTCATGGTGGCTTTCCCAAATTGTATGTAGTGAGAGATGGAACTGGGACTGAAATTAATCTCTCCTGGTTGTCCAGGACAGCCTGTTTCCAGTTCCTTCTCCATGGAATGAAGGAGGGGTGGTGAAGTAGCAGAAATGAAGAGCTGCCAGATCTGCCAGATCTGCTCTTTATATTATCCAAGTTAGGGAGAGAGGATTTGCCTCCAGACTTCTGGGCACTAACACTGGCATTTTTCATCAGACTCAAATTACTTTAAATGGAAAAGGACGAAGTTTCCAGAAACAAAGGATTTACGTTCCTGGGTCAGTCTCCTCTCTTTGTTTCATGCGCAGAGATTTCCCTCCAAGCGTTCAGCAGGTCACCCTCACTCCTTCCCTGCATTGGAGAAAATATAATGCCCAAAAAAAGAGGGCAAAGAACCCTGATATAAGGAATAAACTCAACTTTTCTATGTAATCACATGGCCAAGTGTCAAGGTGGACAGTGAGAAAGAAAGCTCAAAATATGCCTACAGAGTTCAAACCAGACAGCGCCATGGGGGACCCAAGGATGAAATGCCTGAGCCTCATACCCTAGGTAGCACATGCGGATAGGAGAGACTTTCTTTGAAAGGTTTGGCTTGTTTGTTTGAAGTTGCCATGAAGGTTCGGAGGTGTCTCTTTAGGGCTTCGACCAAAAAAATCTCCTTTCACACACAATGCTTGACTTGTTCATTACTTAAACTTAATTTCTCCTCATTCTTCTCAGGTTCTCAGATGATGTTACTGCAAATCAGTATTTCTCAAGTTATACCAATGTGTTCTCTACAATGCCCAGGAAGTAAAAGGGAAAGTGGCCATCTGAAGCCAGTGGAGAGTAGAGAAAGGAAGGGATAAAGGGTAGGGCTAGTTGTTGGAATTGAGTCTGCAGTGTGGGGAAGGTCCTTTGATAGCTTGATAGCTTGACAGCAATTACCATTTGCTGTGTCCCCTCTATGAGACTATTTTAGCCATTCTCTCATCAGGGAGGGCACAGTCATCTCTCCCTGGAATAACCACTTTTGGCTTAGGATGCACAAGATTGTCACAGAAGTGGATTTTGCAAGAAGGAATTTCACAAGAGTGGCATTTTTGAAAGCAGAGTGTGGAACCCTTGGACTTACTCTTTGTTTCCACAATGAAATCTTCCATCTTTCTAGTTCAACTATTGTATATTGTTCTGAAAGTGAAGGGAAGACTCCCTTGGTGCTCCTTGTGTTTGCTGAGATGTGCAGAGAAATAATAACTCCAAAGCCATAGAATCTTGGCATTAGCAGAGACTTAGAAGGGCTGTCTGATTCAACCTCCTAGTGCAGAGCAAACGTTCTTTCCATAGTAACTTGGAGAAATACTTACTGAGTCTTAGGGACAAAGACCTTTCATTTTTTAAGGTAACCTTCTTCATTTGGTAGACAAATTACATTCTTAGGAAGTTCATTTATAAAACAAGACAAAAATCTGCTTTCTTGGAATATATACCAGTCAGTCTTAATTCTGGCTTCTAGAACAAAGCAGTACAAACCTAATCTTGGACACAGCAGCACCTGAAGTATTCAGATGTAATTATCCTGTCTCTGTGAGGACGAGAGCCTTCTTCAGGCCAAATATTACTGGCTCTCTTAACTGTTCCTCAAAAGATCTTTTCCAGACGCTACCTCCTCTTGTCTTTGTCACTTTTCTCTGGAAGTTATTCAGTTGATCATTTTCCCTCTTTAAATCTGACTGAAAACTGGATCAAGTACTCTGGAACTAGTCTGACCAGTTCGCAGCAGAATGAAATGTTCATTTCCCTTGATCTGGAGAGCATTTCTGACAAGTAGATGCTGGTTTTCTCTGTAATGTCACATGGCTGGCCTAAAATTTGAGGTTTTAGTTACCCACACACTTACATTTAGCTTTGTGTGTTTTGTTTTCTTTTATTTCTCTCCTGCCTGCTGCCAAGCTAGGTCTTCTCATTTTATATAGTTGTTTTTTTTAACCTAAATGCTGTACTGGACATGAAAGCCTTGTAAATCTTTTTAGTTTGGTCTTTTGCCGATTTTTCCAACTCTGGAGAACCTTACTTTGATTCTTTCATCCAATGTCTATGGCTCTCTGCTTCATGCCACTTAAAAATAATTGGATGAGCATGCCGCTGGGTCCTTGTCTCAGGGCCTGACATAAGGGTTGAATAGGACCAGTCCATTTGCAAAAGATTGGAAACATCAACATTGTGATTCACCTGATGTTTTAGGCCAGTGGTTCTCAAAGTGTGGCCCCTAGATCAACAGCATCAGCGCCACCTCCAACTTGTGAGAAATGCCAAATTCTCCAGCCTTACCCTAGATCTACTGAATCAGAAATGCCGGCGGTGGGAGCGGGGGGTCAACAATCTGTGTTTTCACAAACTGTGCAGGTGATTCTGATGCCCGCTTCTGATGCCTGGGAGTCACCAATCTGGAGTATTGGAAAGGCAGGTAAAAAAGAAACTGAAAATATACAGGCATTTGGCACTCTTACAGTCTATTTGAGGACTCAACCTAACCATTTAGCTAGACATCTTAGTAACCCCAGCTGATGTGTCTGTCACAAGAGGAAATTCCTCTGGGCTCTATTTGGCTAAATGGCCAACCCAGGGGAGGACTTGGGCTTGGTAGGTGCAGAAGCAACGGTCCAGAGAGACTGAAGTGTGATGAGCAGAAGAGTTGCGTAAAACAGCAAACATCAGACCCCAGCAAGGGAAAAGAAGGGCAAGACTGAATGGCCCTGAGTGGTCGGGCAATGCTGCATTTCCCAGAAGAAATGTTGAACAATCGAACATTTAACAGAGCGAGGTCTCATACCTGCTTTTCTTTCCCCAGGCCCATCTGCTAAACATCCCGAGCTGGAATTGGAAAGAAGGTGATGACGCAATCTGCCTCGCAGAGCTGAAGTTGGGCTTCATAGCCCAGAGCTGCCTGGCTCAAGGCCTCTCCACCATGCTTGCCAACCTCTTCTCCATGAGGTCATTCATAAAGGTAACGTCTCGTCTTATTAGAGCACATTAGCTCAGGATTCCATTTGTCGTGGGGTTGAGTAGAGAGCACAGCTTAAACTCAAAACAGATCGACGGGCTCTAACCACTTGGGTTAAGGAGAAATTCCTTGTTATGGATTTGGGCATGAAGCCAACTTCTTTCAAAATTATGTTTTTATTTTTATTTGGCACATCCACGGCCATTAAATGATTGTTCAAAGCACAATCCCCTCTTTTTTTAGATAAACCACATGTTTATCTATCAACAAAGCCTCCGCTGTTAAAACAAAAATATGATTTATATACATTCCATATGGCAAAAGAGCGCCTAAAGAAAAGCATTATCATTTTGCTCTTTTATATCAAGTGGCTGGTGGACCTCTCACCGTGTGGATAAATGCAGACCATGTGTTTGTGCTGAAGCCCAAACCCCAACAACATAATTCATTTATTTATTTCTGCACAATCAAGGAGGCCAGCAGGACTGACGTGCCGCGGTTGTTTGAATGGAGAGCGAAACAATGTACTGAGTCCTCGGCAGCAGTGCCCTTTGCATGGAGAGAGAGGCAGTCTGGATGTGTTCATGTCCTTGTCGGGGCTGGCTGGGCAGCCACTCCAAAGTCCCCAAAGTGGCCATACCTGCTGCACCAGTGCAGGCAAAGAGGAAAAAAACCAACTCTGTCCTCCCAGGGTGGGCCAGGTTAGGATTGTGATTTCAGGGCCTTGCACTGAGCATCCAGCCCCTACCAAAGAGGCTTCTGGAGGACAGTCACTCCAGTCCTCATCCTTAGACTGTTCTTAGATTAGGCAGTCAAGGTGACAAACCAGGGTGTAAGACAGGTCTAGCTTGGGCCTTTCTGATATGGCATGGGAGGCAGTTAGCTATGGATCTGGGCTAATATCCTTCCTCTTATTATGTAAGGAGCAGAATTAATAGCTGGCAAGGTGGAAAATTACATCCTTAGGAAGTCCATGAGTCAGCACGAGGTCCGTAAAGGAGGCCAGAAGCTCTGCAATCAAAGGTGTGAGACCTCCTGCCTTTTGCTGTCATGTGGATGCCTAATCCACTGCCACGTTCCTTGATGGTGTTGAGGAAATGGCCTAGGTTGCAATAAGAGGGATGTGTGGGAAGCATGAGGACACAGATGTGTTAGTGCTCACCACGGGCACCTGTGAGTGATAGTATTTAGAGCAGGAGTTTTTCTAGGTCCCTACCTGCCAAATCGGCTTTATGTAGCCAACTGATAGTTAGCATTGCTCTACATAGAAGAACGAATTGCTTTGGAGCTCCTTCAATCACTTTAGCAACACTAATAGCAAGGGATACCTTGATTTAAAAAATCCTTCTATGCTCATTATGCAGCCAAAGGTCTCAGCTCAACAGAACTCCGAGCTCAGATCCAGCTTACAAATAAAGACATTGCATTCCTTTAAGTGTCTTCTTTAATCCAGGCTGCTCTTGTCCTGCATGGGTGAAACTGAATGGAGGTGGCAGGGAGGTCTGTATAGCTGTGTTTAGAGACAAGACCCTGAAGCCAGATGTAGCCATGTGTCTCCCAGGGATCTTATGTTCAACGTGAGAAGCCCAGACTCAGGATAGAGGACTGTCACCAAGAGAACTTCTCTGGCTCTTTCAATCAAACTCTGGTGGTTTTCTTCCAGGGCATGGCCCATGGGACCAAGCACGTGGTGTGTGGAGCTGTGCTCTGCTTCCTCGTGTTGATGTAACATGGGCCTTGGCAGGGCCCCACCACAGATGGGGCCCCTTGACATGTGTATGTTTTGATTTTGTGGTGCCTGCATGGTAACTAGAGCTGTCTGTCAAGGAAATTAATAAAATGGATGTGATGCTGATTCTTCAGTGCTATTAGCAGCAGGGAAAACCTCTGCCCAACTTTCCTCTGGACCCTGATGGGCCTCACCTCTAAAGCCAAGGACGTCCCCTCCAGCTCAGCTAATCCCATTGCCAAGTTCCTATTTAGGAAGAGCTTGTGGGAAAGGTTGGGCCTGGCCCTGGTGTAACTGAAAACACATTTTCTTCCAGGGGTTATGTTACCACATTATTTCTGTATAGGACCAACTCCTGCCTGTTTGGAAGTAGCTCTCTGAATATGGCCTTTTGACACTGAGATGGTCTTTGTGTTAGAATTTGCTAAGGTACATGACCTGGAAATCACAACACTTCCCTTCATCTATTTTTCTCACTTAAAATAGAAATGCCTTATTCACGTGCTCCCCATTCTACATTGCTATCTTTGTGTACTTACCTCCAAATCCCAGATCTTTGTCTCCTTTAGGTCATGGTGAACACCATAATGGTACTCTCCTTGGCATGTCTTATGTATTGTCTCCCATTCCAGGGATCACAAAGCCCTCACTTATTTTTGTTGGGATGGAAAAGTAAACCTACAAATGGATTATTGTTTACAGAAATTGCTTCCTTCTCCAATGACCTCCGTATCCTATGACGGAGAATTCGTCAATATTTCCATGGGGACAAGCAGGCCTATTAGGATGGACAGGGAAGGGATGAGGCTTTGGCAGCACTTGATCCTTTGGGAACACTTAGCATTTCTGGAAGCCAAAGGTAAAGTGTTAGCTCACCCTCTCCCTTGCCCTAGGCCAGTTGTGTCTGTTTTTTGGTGCTGCAGAACCCCTGCTAAAATAAGAGAAACAAGACTATAACAGCAAAGATGCAGCACAGGCAGAAGCACAATGACTATCCACTTGGCTTTTTAATTTAATATTTTCTTTTGTAGAGAGAGGTCTCCCTATGTAGTCCAGGTTGGTCTCAAACTCCTGGGTTCAAGCAATCCCCTGCCTCAGCCTCCCAAAGAGCTGGGATTATATAGGCATGAGCCACTTCCACTGGGTTTTTTATCATGCATGAGACCAAAATGCCAAGACTGAAAGCGGGGGTGATACGTTTAATAAAAGGAAGAGGGACTACTGGCCAGGCATGTTGGCTCACGCCTGTAATCTCAGCACTTTGGGAGGCTGAGGCAGGTGGATCACCTAAGGTCAGGAGTTCAAGACCAGCCTGGCTAACATGGTGAAACCCCTTCTTTGCTAAAAGTACAAAAATTAGCTGGGCATGGTTGTGCATGCCTGTAGTCCCAGCTACTCAGGAGGCTGAAGCAGGGAAATCACTTGAACCGAGAAGGTGGAGGTTGCAGTGAACCGAGATTGTGCCACTGCAGTCCAGCCTGGGCGACAGAGCAAGAAGACTCCATCTCAAAACAAACAAACAAACAAAAAAACAAAAAAGAAAAAAAGAAAAAGAAAGAGGGACTACTGGTATACAGGAATTACAAAAGAGGCCCAGCCTGGAGGTACCAAGAAATATGGGGCAATGCTTCTTTATCTCCCCATCAATGTCACACTCAAAGACACCTACCCTAGCACCCCAAGTCATTGTCCCTGAAAACCTCACTCCTGTGCGGATATATCTCTGAATTGATCTAAAGTTTTTAGGAATCTTTTTATATTTTTACCCTATATCTTTGGGAGTAATGAATTTCTTTTTTTTTTTTTTTTTTTTGAGACGGAGTCTCGCTCTGTCGCCCAGGCTGGAGTGCAGTGGCCGGATCTCAGCTCACTGCAAGCTCCGCCTCCCAGATTTACGCCATTCTCCTGCCTCAGCCTCCCGAGTAGCTGGGACTACAGGCGCCCGCCACCTCGCCCGGCTAGTTTTTTGTATTTTTTAGTAGAGATGGGGTTTCGCCGTGTTAGCCAGGATGGTCTCGATCTCCTGACCTCGTGATCCACCCATCTCGGCCTCCCAAAGTGCTGGGATTACAGGCTTGAGCCACCGCGCCCGGCCGGAGTAATGAATTTCTTAAGTTTGCTAACTACTGTTAAAAATTTTTTTTCTGGCTCTTTGTCCTTAATTTACTCCACTTAAACTTCAAGGCATGCCCTCTACAGCTTCTGGTGTGCTAGGATTTAACAAATCTATGCCGATTTTATATCTAATACATTTAGGAAAGAGATTCAAGCTAGCAATCCAGGGGTCCTCCAGCTCAGCAGCTGCTGTTAAGGACAGGTTAAGCATTTTGTGCAGTAGGATCTTGTTTGAACCCCTGAGTTCCTTTAAGGAGTTTACACGAACGTCCTGATGCCTGTGAATTATCTGCATTGACATTATCAGCCAGCTCTGGAACATCCTGTTCATTTGCCACTGTCTGATCTCTTACTCCTAGCCTGTCAGGAATCTCCCTGCTGTCTACTGTAAAGACCCAGGCAATGAACTTACTTAACCTATCTGCCATTGCCTCAGCACTGAATAAGTGGCCACACTTACTCTCTACTTGGCTTCCTCACTTGGATATAATTTAAGATCCACTGATTTGTTTTTGTTTTTGTTTTTGAGTCTTACTATGCATACTGAGCTTCTCTTCAGCATATGAGGTTTCAAGTTGGGGCTTGGCCTGCCATCTTTATGAATTGTGCTATTATTCTTACTAGGATTAGCTGTCTTTGCACATGACAAATTGTGCGTCTGTATGTGTGTGAGTGTGTGTGTGTTTAGAGGGTGATTAACTCTTAAAATTGTTTTTCCATCTACATTGAGACTTCCAATTTAGCACATTTAAATTATTCTCACAATTGCCAACTATTTTAACTCTGTTAATCTATCATTTTATACACACACACACACACACACACACACACACACACACACAACCTAGAGCACGGTATGCTCTCCATGATTATTTCTTTGTTGAATAAATCAGTTTTGAGAATGAAGAAAATATGTTATGCATTTCTTGTGTTTTTTTTTTTTCCCTATGCCACAAGATTTGGAATTTGTGGGTGAAATGTTACTTAATATCGATAACAACACATGCTCCTCTATCATGTTTTCTGTTTTTGAATGAGAAAGCACTAGAGAAATCAGACGCATGCTATTCAGATTGTATCTTGGCTGAAGTGGATATGGCTGGACACAAAAAGTTTTTGTCCTAGCACTAACCATAGCCAAGGGAATCATTTAAATATTTTTAGTCTGGGTTATGTTTATGTGTATATGTGTGCTTGTACATATGTATGTATAGAATTAGTCTGGTTTAGGAGCTAAAAATATAAATCAAGGACTTTTAATAATAGCTAAAAAATACTGATTCCCATGTGCTAAATCCCGTATTAAGTGCTTTAGCTGCAATGTCACATTTAATTCTCACAATGACCCTACCCAAACTTGTCACTATTATTATCCTTCTTTTACAGTGGCAGGCACTATAGGTTAAAAGAAGTTCAACAACCTGCACGAGGACGTATAGTTTGGAATTGACAAACTCAGGTGTTCAACCCCAAGCAAACTGGTTCCAGGTTTGCCCTTGAGTATACTGAAAGGAAATGTGAGAAACAATAAGAGAAAATTTTAGCTAGTGCCATTATCTTAGCACAAATCTTAGCTTTCTATAGTTCATTGTATGTGAACTATTGATGCAATAGAAATGCCCTGTGCACCTACCCTATTCCAGACAGTGCGCTAATCCCATCAGCATCGTTATGGCTAGGAGGCTCTGGTATGCTTCAGAAAGCTTCTGTTCTGACTTGGATGTGTGGGCACATGTTTGCATAGCTCCATTCTGTGCATCTTCTTTACCTTTCTCTCTGCCCAGCTCTACAAAGGCAGAGGCCACTGCATCATAACAGGTACCCTAGGCTGGGCTGAGTCAGGGTAGTGAATGAACTAGGCTCCCAAGAAGGGATTGGCATTACACACTGCTGTATTGAGGAGGTGAGACTAATTGGAGTCTAAACTAAGTGGGTCTGAAGAGCTGGGGATGACTTAGGTAGGTCCTTCTGGGAGAAAGTAAGTATATTAGGGTTCCCTACAGAAACAGCAACAGTGTGTGTGTGTGTGTGTGTGTGTGTGTGTGTGCACGTGCACGTGCACGCACTCGCATGCACATGTGTGAGAGAAAGAGAGAGATGTTGATTATAAGGAATTGGCCCACATGTTTATGGTGGCTGGGAAATCCCAAGCTCTATAAACTGGAGACCCAGGAAAGATGATGGTGTAGTCTCTGTCTGAGTCTGAAAATCTGAGAACCAGTAAAGTCAATGGCATAAGTTTCAGTCTAGATCTGAAGGCAGGAGGAGACTGATGTCCCAGCTTAAGACTGACCATCCGGCAGAGGGAGCAAATTCTCCCTTACTCCTCCTTTTTATTCTATTCAGGCCTTCAGTTGGTTAGATACCCACATGGGGTGGGTTGAGGGTGTGGGGGTGCCAATTTGCTTTACTCAGTCCACAAATTCAAATGTTAATCTCATGCAGAAACACCCTCCACCCTAACAGACACACCCAGAATAATGTTCAACCAAATATCTAGGTACATCATGACCTAGTCAAATTAACATTAATCATCACAGCAAGCAATTCTTATTGTCTAGTGGGTGTAAGCTCTGCTAACCAGGTTGAAGGAGGCATACCAGAAGCAGAACTCAACCTTGCGTGGCAGGGTTGGACTTGACAAGGTCTCTGAAATGGGGCCAGGATTGCAACTGATAAGGATGAGATTGAGGTGACTCTCTACTTAGGAAAGAACAACTGGTGGTACCAGAGTAGAGAGTTTGTCTTGCAAAGTAAACCCACATGGTGGAAATTAGATAGGGAGATGCAAGATGTTGCTTACTCCATTACCCATGGACAATGTCACCCTAACCACAGATGGCACTGTGACAGCAGACTTCTGCACATATTCCTCACTAGTGAAGAGTAGCTCCCAATACAATTATACTCACTTCCTTGGTAATCTCAATTATTCTCATTGCTTTTAGATACATAGATGACTTCCATATTTGTATTTCCATAAAGAACCTCTCCCCTGAACCCGGCATCACTGATTCGACTGCTGCTCAACATCTATATTTGAATACCCCATCTCCTGTCAGACTTACCATATCCACAATCGAATTCCTTTTCTTTGTCCACAAACCTGTTCTTCGCTCATTTTACTATTGGCAATGCCATCCCTCCCATGGCTGAAACTAAAAATTCTGGAGTCACCCTTGACTAATTTTTAAAAATTTATTTATTTGCCCTCAAACACCACATTCAATACAGCAGGAAATCCTCTTGGTTCAAGTTTCAAAATATTCCCAGAATTGGAGCACTTCTCATCACCTTACTACTAGCTCCAAACCACCATCATGTCTCTCCTAGAATATTACACCAGCCTCCTAACTGGTCTATCTGCTCTGCCCTTACCACCCCACTTCCAATCTATTTTCAACAAAGCATCACGAACAACCTTCTCAAGCATGAATCAGATCCTGTCACTCTTCTGCCTAAGTCTCTCCATAGGGTCCCATCTCATCTGAATAAAGTCCTTACAATGGCCTGCAGGTCCTAAGCAGTCAGGTCCCTGGGACCTCACTGGCCTAAGTCCTAAGTGTTCTCCGGCTTCTCATGTTAGCCACACTCCCTTGAGCTGGTCTAGGGATTTTTACTTGTTTTTCCCTCTGGCTGGATATTCCTCCCCTGAGCAACTGCTTGGCTCCCCTCTGTCCAACTCTTCTTGTCTTTGCTTAATATTAATTTCTCAGTTGAGTCTTTCATCTAAGACATTAGAACTGCATTTTTAAAAGGGATTAAAATTGAATTTTTAATTGAAGTATAATAAAAGTGGCATATAATAAATGTACAACCTGTTAAATACTTATACCCTCAGTGCTCATGTAACAAGGACCTGGATTAGAAACAGTACATTATAAATATCCCAGAACCCCCTGTTTTTTTTAAAAATAAGTCTGGTGATACTACATGATGGGGTCTGTTTCTGGATTCTCGTGGGAGAATTGACACCACCACAATACTGAGTTATCCAATCTATGAATATGGTATATCTCTTATAGAGGGATACTTTATGATTCAACAACTTCCCTGGCAAATACAGGAAAATCAAGAAGAAAGTAACTAAGCTCATACAAGTTCTCTGGGGCTTGTGAGGGTCTCTAGTCCTACTTCATATTCTCTAGGAAGTATATAGCTATTCTCAGCTTCATGGGTGGATAAAGTTTCCATGTGGAAAAAACAGAATTGCATTTTAGGAATTTGCACACCCTCCCCCTCCACACGCCATATATCCACATCCTTATTTACTCCTTTGTCTTTGTTTTTTCCTGTGGCACTATTTGGTGTTTATTGCCTCTTTTCCCTGGGACAATGTGAGCACTGTGAAGATGGGGCTACTTGCTGAATCCTTAGTGCCTAGAACAGCGCCTGACTCATAATAGGTACTCAATACATGTTTGTGGAATAAATGAATGCATCAGTTGGCCTCAGCCTAGCCTGGCCAGCCTGTATTACAGACAGCTGGGTGGGACCAGGACCAGCAGGGACTTGTAATTTGGTGTGATTTTGGTGCGGAAAACTTCTTTCTTTGCTACTGTATGTGATTCCCTTGCCAAATTAAAGAGCTTGGATTCAACGTAGAAACGTGAAATGCAAAGCTCCATAATCCTTGGCGAGGATTGTGCGGAGGCTGGTTAGATTTGGTTATAAACCACTTTGACTGCCAGAAAATTCAGTCAGTGTGTTGTTTAAGTTCACAAATCAAAATAAACACCCATGGATTGAAACGAATTTGCTAAACCCTAGTATCCCGTTTGGGTCAACGTCATTGTGTACCCGTTTTTCACCCTACTTAGATCCCATTAGATCAGAGGCTTCCATGTGGGAGGATGCTGGCTCCCACAATGCCACTCAGTCTGACCAAGCCCACTAATGCCCACCTGAAAGTAGAGTAATTTCTGTGAAAACCATTTCCAATAAAGAGAGAAGTAATCCATGAGCTATTAACAGGGATTCATTTCCCCTATGGCCCTGGTAATTTCTAGAACATTGAATTAAAGAGTTCTCAGACCTTTACAAATTCTCAAGGCAAACATTATTAGCAAAAAGAAGCCCATACAGCATGTTAGAAGATTGCCAGAAAATGTCAATGGAACTTCTGAATAAAATAAAAGAAGTTGAAACTCCTTTCCCCATCTTCTCCCCTTCTCCCGCCTTCCACCTAACATGATTAGAAAGTCATTTCATGTGTCTTATATGTTTGGTGAATCAAAGGCAAACGTACATGATTGATGGTGACAGGGAACACATTTAATTCATTATTCTTTACTTTGCAGCAAAATGATTTGTGTAAACTGTCTGCCTAGCATTAAAGGTAAAGCAAACTTAGAAACCCCAAAATGTTATATTTTCATCTAATATTTTCCTTTCGGTTTTATAGCTGTAATCACATATGGATTCTTTTATTTGGGTCTTGGCATGGACTGAACAAAGAGAAAGGCAGCACAGAAAGATTACATAACATACACGCAAAGCCCGGTGCCCAGCGAGGATGGAGCCCAAGAAGCAGCAATGGTCAGGACTTAATGCGAAAATCCAGTAGAAGCTGACACTCACCCTGGCCCTTCTCAGCTGGCAGGATATTGTCACTGATGTGAAATAAGGGCCATCTTCTTGAACAAGCCTCTGGCCAAGCATCAGTCTGAGCTCTTTCAGAGATAATTGGCCTTTAATTAATTGTACGCATTCCTGAGTCCACCTGGGCATCCACCGGCTGGGTCTACTCTTCCTCCCCACTCTTTCAACTTTTTCACTTTGGTTTTTTGAGTGCCATCTACTGTTAGTGATTGTTACATGAAAATCGCAAAATCCTATGTAAGCCATAAGGAATAAAATCTCAGATTTCCTTAAGTCTGTTGGTTATCGTTGTCCTAAGGTGATACTAAGTATGAATCTATGTCCAGAACAGTGATGAAGAATTTGGAACTTTGAGGCAACTATTCTACACATCTAGGGGCTGCAAAACAAGGAACCACCATCAATTTGATGCAGTGGGTGTTCTGTTAAGAGCTTTGGAATTATAGTAGTACTTTATGTTTGCACAGCACTTTTTGGTTTACATGATATACTTTTTTTTTTTTTTTTTTGAAACAGAGATTTCGCTCTCTCACCCAGGCTGGAGTGCGGTGGTGTAGTCTTGGCTCACTGCAACCTCCGCCCACCTCTCCCTCTGCAACGCAGCCCCCGCAGACCCCAGGTTCAAGTGATTCTCCTGCCTCAGCCCCTCAAGTAGTTGGGACTGCAGGCACGAGCCCCCACGCCCAGCTAATTTTTGTATTTTTAGTAGAAACAGGGTTTCACCATATTACCCAGGCTGGTCTCAAACTCCTGACCTCAAGTGATATGCCCGCCTCAGCCTCCCAAAGTGCTGGGATTTACAGGCATAAGCCACTGTGCCTGGCCGAGATACACATTTTCACTTAAATTCTTTATTTGACCAGATACACAAGGATTTTGTTGAATATCATATGGAAAACATGCCAAATGCAAAGAACCTAGTGCCTCTGACCTTTCTTCAGCTGTAGAATAGTAAGCCACAGGACCCATTACCATAGCTCTTTGGGAAGAGGAAATCAGAAGATGACTTCTGGTTGCACGGCTGGTTGGGGAGTGGTAGAGCTAGGGCCAGAACTCTACAACATCATTGGCTTCTCAGCTCAACGCTTTCCCCACTGTTACACATTACTTCTCCAAGAGAAATGTCTTGCATGTAAACACTGCTTTGTTTTATATTCAAATCAATAGCGTCTAAGAATAGAAACTACTTTGCAACATTCGTAAAACGAGCTTATCCTAGGTTTCCCCTCAATCATGAAAAACTATAAAAATTAAGCTATTTTCCAAGGTAGGATATACGTATGTCTGCCCCATTCCCTTAGTGGTGGCTTAGTCTGGAAAAGACCCAGGTAAGTGCTGTCTTGCCTAGACCATAATGCCTTGTAGTGGGAGGATATATTGCTCAAGTGAGGGGACGTAACTGAATACGGAAGGGAGATGTAAGAAAGCTATAAAGTTTAGTCTCAACCATTTGAAAGAAGGAAGCAGTAGGTTAGAGTGCAGTACGATAGACTTCCCATGTGTGAAATGTGTCTGTAAAGCGGTAGTGAGATCCGGATGGGTTAGGTAGTGCTAATAAAAGGAGGAAAGAAAAATATCTGGAGAAAAAAAATATAGTTAAGCCTAATATTTACAGATGCCTTCTGATCATAACCAAAATATTCAAGTAACTCAAGCAATTCGAGTGGAGGTGTTGGGGCTTTGGATTGATGTCCTCAAGGTTATTAGCAGAGTAATCCATTTGCATTATGGGAAAATGCTGAAGTACATGGTCCCAATAAGATTCAGAAACGATTATAGTTTTCCAGACATCCCTTTCATTTTATTTTTTAAAGTAACATACAGTAAAGTTGATTTTGTGTATGTGTAGTCATGCAACCACCACCACAATCAGGATACAGGATAGTTTCCATACCCCCAAATTCCCTCATGCTGTCATGTAGAGTCACACCCTCCTGTCACTCCTATGCCCTGGCAACCACTGATCTATTCTCTGTCATTACAGTTTTGTGTGTTCAAGTCTGTCATGTGAAGGCATCATGGAACATGTAATCTTTTGAGACTGGCTTTTTTCATTTAGCATAGTTCCCGTGACATCCACCCAGGTTGTTGCATGTATCAGTATTTAGTCCTTTCTGTTGCTGAATAGTATGGCATCTTATATGGAGGTACCAGTTTGTTTATCCATTCATCCATTGGACACCATTTAGGTTTCCTCCAGTTGGGGCAATCATGAATACAGTTGATATAAACATTTACATGGAAATCTGTGTGGATATAAGTTTTAATTTCTCTAGGGTAAGTATCTCGAATTAGGATTGCTGGATTATAGGGTAAGTTTATATTTAGCTTTAAAAGAAACTGCCAAAGTGTTTTCCAGAAGGGCTGTACCATTTATCATTCCCATCAGCAGGCAATGCAGGAGTTTCTGTAGTTCTGCATCCTTACCACCACTTGGCATTTTCAGTACTTTTTATTTTAAACAGTCTAGTAGGTGGGCAGTGGTATCTCATTGTGGTTTTCACAAGTATTTCCCTACCAATGTTGAACACCTTCCCAGTGGTTATTTGTCATCTGTATATGGTTTTTGGTGAAGTGCTGGGTCCACTTTAATGGAGTCATTTCTTTGTTTTTGCTTTTTACTGTTTAAGAATTCCTTATATATTTTGGATATCTTGTTGGATATACAATTTGTGAATATTTGCCCCGATCTGTAGCTTCTGTTTTCATTCTCTTAACTTAAACTTTCTTTCCTGGAAAGAAGTTTTTAAGTTGAAATATTTGGAGTTTTTCTTAAAAGGTTAAACATTGGGTTATCATATGACTCAGAAATACTACTCCTAGATATCTACCCAAGATAAATGAAACACTATGTATTAGTTTCCTATGGCTACTGCATAAATTACTACAAACCTAGTTGCTGTAAATATCACAAGCTTTTTTCCTTCCTTTTCTGGAGGCCAAAACTTGGAAACTGAGTTTCAGTGGAGTTAGAGTCAACATGGTGGTGGGGCTGATTTCTTCTGGGGGCTCTAGAGGAGAATCTGTGTCCTTACATTTTCTAGCTTCTGGAGGCTGACCACATTCCTTGGCTCATATCCCTGTCATTGCATCACTCCAACATTGTGCTTCCAATGTCACATCTCCTATTTCTTGTTCTTTAACCAAACCTCCTTTAAAAAGACAGTAGAGATTACATTTAGAGCCCACTCAGATAACCTTCCTATCACAAGATCGTTAATCACTTCTGCAAAAATCTACATTCATCCCACATGCAAAATACATCCACCTCATTCCCCCATCTCCAAAAGTCTCAACCCTGCAAAACAATTCAAGTTCAAAATCAGAGCTGAAGATCATCAACTCACATGTCCCAATGTCATCATCTAATCAGTTATAGGTGAGACTTTGGGTGTGATCAATCCTGGGACAAAATTCTTCTCCATTTTTCTCATTAGAAAACAAGTACTCTGCACACCAAATGCAATGGCAGGACAGCCATAGGATAACGGCTATAGACAGTACCATTCCAAAAGGGAGAATATAGAAGGACGAAAGGAGGTACCAGTACCAAACAACTTCAGTTTCGAATACGGCAAACTCCATTGAGCTTCAAGGTCTACATATAATCTTCTGTTGCTTGAAACGGGCATTACAAAGTTTGAATCCTGCAAATGTATTCTTTCTCAAAATTGCTTTGGCTATTCTAGTGTCCTTGTCTTTCCATATATACTTTAAAGTCAGCTTGCCTATATCTAAAAAAAATTCCTCCTGGTGTTTTGATTGGAATTGTATTAAACCTATAGACCAATTTGGGGGAGCACTGACATTTTTACTATGTCGTATCTTCCAATCCATCAATATGGTCTCTTCATCTATTTAGGTCATCTTTAACTTGCTTTACCCAGTGTTTTATAGTTTTCAGCATCAGGATTCTGTACATTTTTTTTAGATTTATATGTAAGTTTTACATTTTTGGAGCTATTATAAATGACATCTTAAAAAAATTGGGTTCCAATTGTTCATTGGTGGTATGTAGAAATATACATTATTTTTCTGTATTGACCTTGCATCTGGCAATCATATTGTACTGGCTAGCACTTCTTGCAGAATATTGAATAGAGGGAGTGGGAGTAGACATCTTTTCTTTGTCACCAGTCTTCAAGGGAAAACATTCATTTCTTTCACCATTAAATATGATATGAGCTATAGATGTTTTGTAGATACCCTTCTTTTGAGCTTGAGGAAGTTCCTTCCTATTTCTATTTTGGTGAGAGTTTTATTTTTTTCAATCATGAATGGATGTTGAATTTTGCTAAATGCTTTTCCTGCATCAATGTATAGGATCATGTAGTTTTTCTTCTTTAAACTGTTAATATGGTAAATTACATTCATTGATTGTACACTATTGAACCAGCCACCATACATTCCTGGGAGAAACCCTAGTTAGTGTGATTATTTTTTATATATAGGTAGATTTGATTTGTTAATACTTTTATGAAGAATTTGTGTGTATGTGTTTATGTTTTTTGGTGTATATTAGTTTATAGATTTCTTAGACTGTCTTTGATTTTAGTGTCAGGTAACGCTGGTTTTATAAAATGAGTTGGGAAATCTTTCCCTTCCTTCTATTTTCTGGGAGAATTTGTGTAGAATTGGTGATTTTTTTTTCCTTTAAATATTTAGTAGTATTTGCCAGTGAAACAATACTAGGTTTAGGCCTAGATTTTTTTTTTTCTGAAAGTTTTTAAATATAGATCCAATGTCTTCAGTGGTTACAGGACTATTCAGGTTACATAGTTAATCTTGGGTGAGTTGTAACAGTTCAAAAGTTTTGAAAAAATGGTCTAATGTATCTGAGTTTTTCAATTTCTGTGTGTAGAGCTATTCATAGTATCCCATTATTGTCCTTTTAATGTGGGCAATGATAACCACTCTTTCATTCTTGATTTTGTAATTTATGTCTTCTCTCTTATTTGTTGCTCTTACTAGATATAAAGTTTGCTGATCTTTGTTAAAGAATCGGCTTTGGTTTTATTATTTCCTGTATTTTTTGTTTGTTTGTTTCCTTTCTGCTTGCTTTAGATTTACTTTGCTCCTCTTCTCTAGTTTCTTCTTAAGATGAAGCTTAGATTTTGGATTTGAGACTCTTCTTTTTTGGTGTAAACATTTCATACTATATATTTCTTTCTGGGCCCTGCTTTAGCTGCATTCCACAAATTTTGATATGTTGTGTTTTCATTTTTGTTCAGTTAGCAATATTTTCTAATTTCACATGAAACTTCTTTGATCCATGAATTATTTAGAAGTGTGTTGCCTAATTTCCAAGTATTTGGATACTCCTCTTATCTTTCTATTATTGATTTGTAGTCTGATTCCATTATGGTTAAGAACCTACTTGGCATGATTTCAATTCTTTTAAATTTGTTAAGGTGCATTTTATGGCTCAGAATGTAATCTGTCTTGGTGAATATTCCAGGTGAGCTTAAAAAGAATGTATATTCTGCTGGTGTTGGGCAGAATGTTCTATAAATGTCAATTAGTACCAGTCGGCTAATGGTGTTGTTCATTTCTTCTATACCCTTGCTGATTTCCTGTCTACTAGTTCTGCCTCTTACTACGAGAAGGATGCTGAAGTCTCCAGTTATAACTGTGGATTTGTCTGTTTTAGTTCCTTCAGGTTTTGCTTTGTGTGTGTTTGAAAGTCTGTTAAGTGCATATACTTTAGATTGTTATGTTTTCTTGGTGAATTGACCTTTTTATCATTATATATTATCCCTATATCCTTGTAATTTTCTTTGTTCTGAAGTCTACTTTATCTGATATTAATATAATCACTCAAGCTTTCTTTTTTGATTGGTGTTTTCATGCAAAACAGTATATCTTTTCTCATTCTCTTTTGTTTGAACCAAACCTATCTTTAAAACTTAAGTGATCTTCTTATAGACAGTTTATAGTTGGGTGATTTTTAAAAAATCGATTCTTTGAATGTCTCTTTCTTGATTGGTTGTATTAGATAATTTATCTATATTATTATTTAATTGTTTGGATTTAGGCCTAATATTTTATTTGCTTTCTGTTTGTTTCCTCTGTTTTAGTTTTGAAAATTAGACTAATTTTTCAAAACCTTTGAACTCTCTTCTTTCTTCTTTTGAATTATTTTGAACATTTTCAGAATTTTATTTTGTCTGTGGTGTTTATTATTATACTTCTTTACATAGTTTTTAAAAAATTGATTTCTCATGGGATTGTAATGTACATACTTAACTTTTTAAGTCTACTTGGATTCAATGATTTGCCTCTTTAAGTGAAATGTAGAACCCTTACCAAGCTATAGGTTTCTTTACCCTCCCCATTTTATGTTATAGTTGTATTATGTATTATAGCTGTTGTAAACTATATCGTTATAATTTTTTTGCTTTTATCTATCTATTTTAAAGAGTTCAAGAGAAGTATAGTCTCTTATATTATTCTAATATTATTAATGTTGTTGTTTTCTCTTTGTTTCCTTCATTTTGTTATAATTCCTGTTCTGTTTGTCCAACTTATGTTAGCAGTTCCTTCAGAGACATGCTCTGGCAACAAACACTGTTTTCTGTCATCTGAAAATATCTTTATTTCACTTTCATTACTTAGGGACATTTTGGTGGATATAGAATTCGGGGTTCAACATTTTAAAAGCGTTGTTCTATTTTCTTCTTGCCTCCATTGTTTCTGATGAGAAATCCATAGTCATTTGAATTGTTGTTACCTATAAGTAATGAGTCATTTTTCTCCCATTGCTTTCTAGATTTTCTGTTTGTCTTTAGTTTTCTGTTGTTTGATTACAGTGTGTCTAGGCATTATCCTTTTGGGTTTATCCTGTTGGAGTTCATTGAAATTCTTCAACTGCTAGGTTTGTCTCTGGGGAAGTTTGAGAAGTTTTCACTTATTGTTTCCTCAAATTTTTTTTTTTTCTGCACCATATTCTTTCTGCTTTCCTTCTAGGATTCCTATGACGCAGATGCTAAATCTTTTTCTAATGTATCAGAGGACCCTAAGGCTCTGTGTGAAACTTCTCAATACTTTTTCCTCTCTGTTGTTGAAATTACACAATTTATATTGATCTAGCTTCAAGTTCATTGACTCTTCCCTCCATCATCTTTGCTCTGTTGTTGAGCCCATTCAGTGAGTGTTTCAGTTATTGTATTTTTTGTTATTGTATTTTTTAATTGTAGTATTTCCATTTGATTTTTAAAATTTTGAATTTTAAAGTATGCATCCTGTCTTTTACTTCTTTACAAATGTGTTCTTTCTTAGTTATCAGGAAATAGTGGTTGCTTTAAGGTTTTTGTCAGATATTCCAACATCTGTGTCATCTAGGCGTTGGCATCTGCTGATTGTCTTTTTCCATGCAAGTTGAGATTTTCCTGGGTTACTCCTATGGCAAGTAATTTTTTATTGTGTCTTGGATATTTTAATTTTTTTATTATGAAACTCTGATTCTTATTTAAATTTTATGAGAATGTTGATAATTTTATTTTGGAAGGTAATGACCTGCTTTATTTTATTTTACTTCATTATTATTATTATTATTATTTTGAGATGGAGTCTCACTCTGTCAACCAAGCTGGAGTGTGGTGGTGCGATCTCGGCTCACTGCAACTTCCACCTTCTGGGTTCAAGTAATTCTCCTGCCTCAGCCTCCCAAGTAGCTGGGATTACAGGTGTCCACCACCATGCCTGGCTAATTTTTGTATTTTTAGTAGAAACGGGATTTCCATGTTGGCCAGGCTGGTCTTGAACTCTTGGCTTCAGGTGATCCACTCGCCTTGGCTTCCCAAAGTGCTGGGATTACAGACATGAGCCACTGTGCCCGGCCTGATCTGCTTGATTTTAGGCTGCAGGTTCTTATGAAGCTTCTATGGGTTGTGATTTCAGTGTTAGTTGAGTTTTCAAAGCGTTGGCAGTGCTATTTGGATCTGTCCAATATTGCCCTCAGACTGGGTGGTGGTCTATATTGTAGTTTAGTTCTCATAATCTAAATATGCTGTGTAGGGTCAGTTTCATCCATACACAGTTTAGCATGAGCCCCAGAGTTTATAAACAATTTAGTGACTACTTCCCCATGTCCTCTTTCTATGTGATCTCTGCAATATTTTCAGGTTCCCTGGGGCCTTCCTTTTTGATCTTTTGATGGAAGGGCTGCTGAGGCTTTAGTTATCCAGCTTTCTGTATACTTTCTGTGATTGTGTTCACATCTGGGGCCAACTGGTGGAAGGACAGAGAGAGACAAAAAGCAATAGGCTTTTGTTTTCATTCTCTCAGGACCATAGGTTTTTTGGCCAGAGAGGAAAATTCTCCTATCTCCTTTAATCTTTTTCTGGCTTGCATTGTCACCACTGCTACTGCCACTACTAGATGGCTTATTGTTGGGGCACAGGAGGAGAGAAAAAGAAAGGAAGGAAGGAAAGAAGGAAGAGAGGAAGGAAAGGAGGGAGGAGGGTGGGAGGGAGGGAGAAAGAGTGATTTTCTCCATTTTTTTCTAAGAGTTACCTCTCATTAGTTAGTTCTACTGTGAGGCTACTCCTGGAGGTTTTTTGTCCACATCCTGATGATCACTTCCAGGTTCTGGCCACCTTGAGGTCAGGCTAGAGGATACTAGAAGACAACAATGGCAAATTCACTGCTGATTTGGTGGTATTTCTAATTCAGGTCTTCTTCCTCAGTCTACCTGCCATTGTTTATTCTCAGTGTCTTCAAATAGCTGCTCCATGCATTCTGTCCAGGTCTTAGAACAGCATTCAGTGGGAGAGACAGGATGAACTGTGATTACTCCAACTCACCCAGAACCAGAAACTCAGATATCTCTTTAGCCACCATATTCTATGTTTGCCCTTTACAGCCAGAATGGGGAGAATATTGCCTTTAAGTCAGGGTCATTAGCATCATAGCTTTTTAGCATATTCAATAATCATTCTCTGTGGGGCAAGTTTCAGGTAGTTCACCTGTTTTTTTTTTTTTTTTTTTTTTTTTAATCAGAGCCTATGAATACTATAATTCAGCAAACTGCATTTCAATGGCATCCGGTGCGTCTCCTGGTAGAACAATGTGAAGTGGCCGTTTCAACTTCAAACTCATTTGACTGATTTAGAGAAACTTAGGGGCACCTGTAACATGGCACTGAGATCAATTTAGGCAGCCATCTGCCATCTTGAAAAATGGCATGCAATAAAACGTTTGAACTGAGTATAACATTTATAGTTTTTATCATTAACTGCCACATGTATTTCATGGTAACAAGAGTGATGCAGTCCCAGTGATTAGGGTTTCATGTTCAGATAAATACAGGGGTCCTGTCTTGATGGCTGTACTCTGTATGCACTGGAGGATGGGAAGTGGATGGAACTAATTGATGTCTATGAGTGAGAGTCATCACTTCCTCTCTTTTTTCCATACCCTGTAAGTAGATAGGGTACCTCTGCTCACAGAGAAGTAACATATATCTCTGTGCCCACTGATGCTGGTGTGCCGAAGCTCTTTGTTGTCAGTCTGGCTGTGGAAGTCTGTTTATTCCTAGCACACCTATGGCATTGCTTTTTAGGGTGATGGATTCTATCCATTTCTCCTTTTTCTAGACTGGGACAAAATAGGTATAATTTCTTAAGGAGCTTCTGTTGATTTCTTGTTTTGGCTAAAATTTGGCAATGAGAAGGACATTTGTATCTGTGGTTGAGTATTTTTTTTCCTTCTCCTTGAATAGACTAGAGAGGTGAGAACAAGTGAAAGAAGAATATTTGATGCCCCTTCAGAATGGGATTGGGTATCCCAGTCTAACTGGGATTAAATTTGATCATCTGAAGATCTCGGATTGTATTTCCCTGCCATATGTACCCAAGGACCCCTATGTTATCCAAAGTTGCTACCACAGCCCTCACTCTTCCTGTTATCCCTGGCTTGTGAAGTGTGATGGTGGTTGTGTGGCTGTGCAGTGGGCAGGAGGATGGGACAGGGCGAGGATTATGAGACTCTGATTAGGACATGATTTGCTGTAAGACCTGGGGAAGGTCTTACAGCCTCTCTGAGTTCCCTATTTGCCTGCAGTAAAAAATGGAAGAGCTTGTGGCATTTTTGAAAGATTATCCATATATGAAAGCACCTACCCCTCAGCCTATAAATTCTCTCCTTCCACTTTCTTAGGAGATGGAGGTAGATACTGTTTGGCTTTCTATTTGCGATGAGATTTGAGACTGGGTCAGAAGTGGATCACTGATGGGAGAAGATAGAGGAATAAGCCTGATATAAAACCACCCTCTAAGGTGGCATAAAGGCATCCCTACCTACAGTGCTTACAGTTTTGTGTTGCCAACACTTTTGTAAATGACTGATGTCGGGGAAGGTCCCTGGAGCTCTTTGTGGTGAGATACGGAGTCAGCAGAATTTTCTGACTGAATACATTTTTTAGGGCGGCAGCATTGTTCATCAACCTAAATGACACTGGTTTTCCCAACCCCCTCAGCCTCTCTGGAAATTCACCCTCCACTCCCTAAGGCTAGATGATTTTGTCTGCATGGATAGGTGAGAACTAGGTGCATCTGTCTAGTTTTTCCCAGTCCTCTGCAACAGTGAAGATTTGCTGACTATTCTTTCCCATATGTTAATGAAAACCCATCCAGCAAGTGCAGCTTTGCCCAGGGAGAGCCCTGCAGTGGCGTTGACTGGAAGGAGAACAGCTGTGTGCTGGAATGAGTTACCTCAGTGGATAGAAATGTATTTGACTTGAACTTGCTTATGGGACAAGTGAGCATAGGGACAGGGAAGGGTCTCTTTACCCAAACAGGATCATAGCAAGTCCTCTCCCTCTTCCCATCTTATACCAACTGCAGGGTGATGGCCTGCCTGGCAGTTTTCTGGGGATGCTGAACTACAATGAGTGGTAAAACATGCTAGAAATGCAACGAGAAATAGAAAAGTATGCTTCCCAGAACTCTTATCAGGAGGCAGAAAGTTTGAGATCACTTTGAATACTTTAATAAGGTATTTGAGGGAATACTTTGATAAGGCTTTTGGGCTAGGAGGGTTGAGTCCCCTCCTCCCAAGTGGCATGTTCAAGCAATGACAGATGTTTTATAACTTGCTTTCTAAAAAGCATGGGTCTACTTGACTGCAAAACTTTTCTTTTGCTAAATATGCAAAATTGGGCTCAAGATTGAATTACTAGGGTCAGTAGAGACTGAGGATTTTAACCAGGGATCGTTCCTCTCTCTATCACCCCACCTAGTGCTCTGCCTCTCCTCCAAATACAAACTGAACAAGTATTTTTAAAAATAATATTTTGAACAAGTTCTTTTATTTTTTAATTTTTTTTTAAGCACACTCATCCTGTGAACCAAGGATATGCCAGGTATCCATTCAAAATCAGTCTTGGAGGCAGGGCTGGAAGTGAGTAGCAAAGCCATTTGATAGGAAGGAGAATGAGAGATAATAATAGTGTGTAGGGAGTACTAACTGAGAGATGTGGGCAAATGTCTAGTGCAGGAACTACCAGGAGTTAATTCATTCTGATTATCAGGGTCCTGCTTGCCCAGGGCTCCATTCAGAAAGCCACGCTGGGTGATCCTACATCACATTAATGGTGCTACCTACACATGATCCATTTTCTATTTTGGGAGATCATCATGTCTCCTCCAAATATCAACTTCTCCCTTATCATCATATCTACCCAGAGTTCACTTGCTGGCCATTAGGAAAGTCCATGGGTGGTAGGGAGGACCTCCAGAGAACACTGCTATCTTTTAGGGACAAACTCAGGCTGCTTAATGTTTCTCTTCAATTCAGAGAACCACTGGATGATCACTGATGTTCCAGCCTTTTCTGGCAGCAGCTAAGCAATAGGAAGCCATGAATCACAGGCCCCACATCTAATTGGCATAGTTTCTTTATCTGAACAGTAGAGCTATCTTGCCTATCATCACCATCATCAGCATCATCAGCATCATCACTATCACTCATTACTTATAATGACAGCTGACATTTATAGACTGTCGACAAGGTACACACTCAATAAATGCCAGCTTTTAGTATGATGAGAATACATGCTCACCTGTGCATAGCAAGTACTCCACAAATGTTAGCTATTTGCCAGGCACCCTGCTAAGCACTTTACATGCACCACCTCATTTCGGCTGCCTTCCTAGGAGGTAGGTACTAGTGTTGCTCTCATTTTGCAGGTGAAGGGAATTAAGGCTTGGCGAGGTTATGCTCCTTGGCTCAGGAGCACATGATGAGGCTGGGATTTTTTGATGCCAGAGGCTGCATGAACTTAGGCACTTCCCTACTGTACTCAGTGAGCACTCAGGATCACAGTTTCCTCCTCAAAGGAAAACTGCTAAGCCCAGCTAAATACCTCAGCAGTTTATAGGCTGCCCACTTTCAATCTCTGAACCAAATGTCTTTTTGATGAGGCCTAAAATCCACTCTAGGAAACCGCAGAAGGGAATTTCTGAAATCGCTTCTAACTTCCTGTGAAAATATTCTCTAACTGGCAAGAGATTGTCCAGATAACAATGAATACACAATAAAGCTGGTGCTTCTGCCTTTGCTACCTGGCTCACAAATAACCCATTTGGCTTCCCAATCACTCTGATACCTAAAACTAGCAGAATTTATGCTCGCGGCTGGAATGGCTCTGTTCAGCCAGAAAGCAAAAGTTTATGACCGAACCCTTTGCTCTGAAATGAAATCTAGTCTCTTTGGCGCGACTTTATTAGGCCATATTGTACAGCGATAGGAGACATAAGTACCCAGAATCTGCTGTCACTAAAACGGGACTGGGTTGGCAAGCATTTTCGTCCTCACACTCAATACTGTGTCCTAAAATGGGAAAGTTGAATAGAAATTAGGGATGCAAATCAGGGCTGTTTTCTGAAACTTTATTTTAAATTGAATTCAATGTAGTCATGTCATTGCTTCTGTATCTACACAACCCACATTCCAATGGAGATTAAGCTATTCTTGGGGTCACTGCATCAATGGAGAGAAACTAAGTAGGTAAATCTGGACCCCTGAAATATTATTTAGGCTAATTATCACAACAGCCCAAATACTTGGATACACATCTTGTGCTTAATTATCTAAAAGCTTTCTCTGTAACTGGCTCCAATATCTAGCAATAGTTCATGGAAAGCATTCTTTTTCATCTCCGGTTCAGATCCTTTAGGCTGTAATCTATTCTTCTGAATCTCTGATCCTCAAGGCATCAGGAGAATACTTGCCCCTTATTCTTCAATGTCTTTGGGAACAGCTGCTTGCTTCTCAAAGTGTAGTCGTTCTACGGGAAGCATCAGTATCATCTGCGAGCTTGGTAGAAATGCAGACTCATAGACTTGACCCCACCCCAGGACTAACGCATGAGAAACTGGATTTTACCAAGACCCTTGGGTGATACACATGCATATCAAAATATAGAAAGCACTGGACTCCATGTTTCAAAGGACTTATTATTAAGTAAGCCCTCAGACACATCCACAGGTGAGACCTTGTCATTTGTTAACAGCAGTGGATGGTGGGATTCTCACCAAACTGTCTAAAATAGTAAAGATCCTTCAAGGGCATAGGCAACTCTCTAGTTTTTTGTGTTATCAAAAGCAAGCTCCTCATTCCTATGTGGATTCAAATGTTCTTTCTAGCTCCCTTCCTCTTCTCCCAGTTTTTTTTTTTTTTTTTTTTTTTGTAAAGATTGTTTTGGCCTCAATTTTAGAATTTAGGAGTAATGAACTTGCTAAATATCACCTTCCCTGGGCTCAGTCTACTTCCTGTTGAATTGTTGTTTGACTTTACTTTGGAATCCAAAAAATGAAGACAAGGAGAAGACAAGGAGGGCTGAGTCACAAGGGGAAGATAGAATAGGCATGAGATGGGGAGGGACGGGGCTTCCTCTCCCAGAGGAATGCAGGCGGGACTTCTAGCTAGTAGGAATAACTCCAGTTAGATTGGTGGCAATATACCAGTTCTTGAGAGTTTTGTCTTTCAAATTCAAGCCTCCAAGTTATTGGATTTAGAATTTAGAAAACCATAAGCCACTTGCTAAGAAGCCCAAGATGTTCCGTAATGAAAAATTTCCCAGAAAATATTGTTCATAGTAAGAAGTTTTTTTGGAAGTGTAAAAATGACCCAGTTATACATACTCCCTGGTAGATCCTAAGAGTGCAGAATTTTTTTCCACGCTCAGAAGCAGAATTGGTTGACTTCATGTCCCACTAAATGCTGTGAAGTTATTCATGCTTACTTATGATTAGGTGCCTGGAAAAATTGTTCTTGTTTGTTTAGGTCTCTTTCTCCAGTTTTATCTTGCTTAGTTCAACTCAGCAGATATTAACTCAGCACCTCTTATTTGCAAAGTACTGTGCTGCTTGTTCTAGAAGATACAGAGACCATACTCTGTGAAGTATTAGTTGAGAATAATTCTGCCTTTCTGGAGCAGGGGAAATTGTGGGAAGTTAGATTTTTAAGACAGAGTGGTGCCATGTTGTGAACCAGCACAGTTCCAAGTGTGGTCCATGGTCCATGGATGGGGACTGTGAGCTGTTTGATACTCATCCATGATGAGTTAGGTACAGAAGATGAGAGTAAGTGCTTAGAAACTTTCAGAGCAATTGGATGGATTAATTTTATATGGGTTGTGAATCTATGATAAAAATTTTGAATTTGTACCTCACGTATTATCTTTTCATTTTATTTTTTTGTAATTCTTATTGATTGATTGATTGATTGATTGTCTCATCATGTTGCCCAGACAGGTCTCAAACTCCTTGGCTCAAACGATCCTCCTGCCTTGGCCTTCCAAAGTGCTGGGATTACAGGCGTGAGCCAGTGCCTGGCCTGTAATTCATTTTTATTAGACTTTGCAAAAAAATGGATATTAGAAATAAAAGCTAAACCCTGGTCCCTCACCTCAGATGGGGTGAGAAGGGCTGTCCTGGAAAACCCTGCATACGAAGCTGAACTACCCTGAGGTTGCTTTGGCAGACACCTGCCTGAAAACATTTACTTCCTGCTCAATTTACCCAAGTAATTATTTTCAGTGGTATTTTTAAGAAACCTTATTATTTGAAGGACATGTAAAGATGTTATTTACTATTAGCAAGGTTGCAAAACGAAATTCCTATTTGGACAGACAGTGAATAGACCCATCTTTAAAAAGGTCTCTTAACTGTAAACATAGAGAGAAACAAAACATTTCTCTATATTGGAGAGAAAATTAAGGAGAGGGTGGCAAAACCTTCTACGCGTTAAAAAGAAAGGACCAGTTTTCTGCCACATGTGTAACACTTTAAAAAAATTTCTCAATAATTATTATTTTAAAAAGTTCTCATATCACTCTTGCTGTTAACCCCTCCTTTACCTTCATTTCCTCGGGCACTCTGTCTTTCCAGAAATAATCCTGGTTGGGATAATGGAGTGAGGGAAAATGCCATGTATTCTGGCACTGTCTTTTAATCTCTCTCTGAACACCTCATGTGGGCTGATTCTTTTTTCATAGTGTCTGATGGAAGAAATCTCATTTGATAGTCTGCAGCCTACTTGTCTGAGAGTAAGAGATTTGGCCCAAGTCCACGCCGAAATTAATATTTGGAGTTGTTTATTTATTTGTTCATGGCTTAAGCAACCAGTTTTCTGGCATTCCATCAAATCCCCCCAAAATTGTTTTAACTGACATTGTCCTGAAGCCTTTGGAAAAATATGAGATCTTTTTGTCCTATTCACACATTCTGAAAAATGCTCTCTGAAATAGGCCATAATTGTGGAATGCCAAATTGTTATGGAGTCCCTGAAATCCAAGCAACTTTCAGAAAGGCAGCTGAACTGAGTCCACATCCAAGAAGTTCAGCGTTGAGATGCAGTTTGGCACAGAGAAGAAATACATTCTGAAAAGGTGTAAATCACTATTCTCTTCTGCTTTCTTCCTTTGGCTTCAGCTTGATCACTAGTTCGCTCCACCCCAGAAAGCTGTGCAGCGAGGCATTCTCTGTGCTGGCACCATTTGGACCTCAGCTAGCAAGACTCAAACATTTCATTTTGTTTATTCTATCAATTGCTTTTAGGATTTGCAATTATACTGAAGAACGAAGAGGCTAAGAGGTGGAGAAGGAGATAACCTCATGCCCTTTGATAAAAACTGGGGCAAGTTTGTTGACATTGGAACATAGAGGGAAATAGAGGAGGAGAGAATCTGACAAGTCCCATGATGAAGTCTTCTTAATGCCTTGCTGGCCTTAACATCGTACTTTTCAGCAAGAAATGAGAAAATGCAAGATCCAATTAAACTTTTCCCCTTGACAGAGCATGCTGTTGAGGAATGGATACAAATTTCCCCCCATCCATTTTAGTAACCAGCCCAAACATTCATCAACTAGAGCCCATCAATTTTATTTTCATGTTTAGTATTGTAGGCAAAGACTTGACACATTTTGTGGGGTTTTCTTGGGGGGTGGGGTCAAGATAAATATGTTTTAATGGCATCTGAGATATGCCAGTCAGTTCATATGACTGCATTCTGTTTCAGACAATCTTATTATAAAGGACAGTGACAATGTGTTGTGTAATTTATATATATATAAATATTCATTCAAATGTGGCTAATTCTTATTAAGCACTTCTAAGATTTAAAACTGTGGATCCTTTACAAGAAGAATATTCACTGAAAATTCAGATAGACTTTTTAAAAACAGTAAATGTAATAAGTTCTTGTGAATACACTAACCTTCTACTAACCGTTTTGGGCAGTGTTAGTGTGTATATGTTACGACTCATCTCTTCTTATTGCAGCTATTAACATAATGGTCATTGGTTTTTTATAATTTCCTTTTAGTTCTTTACTTTTGATATGCATACTATAATATATATTTGGATTAAAAGAGTATGCCTGTTTTCAATTAAATAAGGACTGGTATATGACAGTCTTTGGAATTATTTGTATGACTTCACGGGTAGAGATGGACTTTTGCAAGATTATTTGGCTGTAATCAACACAGTTATTCAGACTCTTTACTGGGAACAGAAATCATGACGGCTGTAACACCCTCCCAGCCAGGAGAGTTGAATTTTTCACATTCACCGGGCTGTTAGCATTAGAGAAACACAGTTTCACTCTAATCAGAGGAAGCATAAAAAATAAAAGGCATCATTACCAACCCACCATTAGTGACACATGCAGAACCTGGGATCGGGAAGGTGTGACTTCCCAAGAAGCCAAGGCTGAGGTTTCCAGTTGGAGGGTATATTTGATGGGGGAGCTGTCTGCCCACGGATTGGTGTGAAACCATTTGCTTGGGAGGTTCAACTAGACTGGTTGAAAAATTAGATAATGAAGAGTAGATAAATAAGACAGTAAGAGGTGTAGGCAAGCTAGTTCATCGGCTCAATCCCCTGTTCTCACTGATCATCCCGTGTGTATTTGATGAATAAGGACCCACAGAGCATCACCTGCTCATCTTTGCTAGACACTCTTCTAAAACAGCTGGGGTTTGATGTGACAGCCAAAGGATAAATTGCTGCCTCAGGAAATGCTCTGCCTTTGACTGATTGCTGAATGGCTGGCAAATTAATTCTGGCACCTTTCCCTAAGTCATTTTGGTCCCATTCCTTCATTTTTTCTGCTGAGAAGTGTGTCTTCACATTACAGTTAAAAATACATTGACAACACAAATGTGAGGAGCAGCATGTACTATTTTAGGAAAGAAGTTGTAGGCTAGGAAGGTTCCATTTTGTGTGACAGAAACCACACTTTTATGCTCTGAGAGGAGGCTTGAACCACCCTTTCAGCTAGAGCCAAAATGGATTATTACTCCTTGCTAGATGTCTCTTAAAGTCATGGGCTACAGAGTTTGGGCTTTTGAGTGCTTGACGGGCTTTGGTTTTGAAATTTGATATTTGCCTCTTAGGTACTTGTACACAGCAAATCCTCCCCATCTGCCCAAATCCTAACCCCTCTATCTTTGTGTTGGATGGTTAAGAGTGTGAACTCTGAATCCTGTTTGTACCACAGATTCACTTTGTGACTGTCAGCAGGTTTCTTAACCTCTCTGTGCCTCAGTTTTATCATCTATAAAAGGGGAATTCATAATGACAATAACTCCCTTCACCTGGTCCAGATTTCTTTGTTCACTTTCATTTTCTTAGTATTAAACACAAGGTTTTATTTATTTATTTTAGAGACAGGCTCTCTCTCTGTTGCCGATGCTGGAGTGCAGTGGTACAATCATAGCTCTCTGCAGCCTTGAACTCCTGGGCTCAAGCTATCCTTCTGCCTCAGCCTCCTGAGTAGCTGGGACTACAGGGGTGTGCTACCACACTTGGCAAATTTTTTAATTTTTTGTAGAGACGGGGTCTTGCTGTGTTGCCTAGGCTGGTCTCAAACGTCTAGCCTCAAACTTCCTGCCTCAGCCTTCCAAAGTGCTGGGATTACAGGTGTGGCCAATGATTTAAATTCAATATATTTTGCACTGACTTTTTTTTCTGTCTAAGAATGCATTGTATGAGAAATGTACACTTTTGTTTTTGCTTTTCAAAAATAAGTCGAAGATATCACACTCGAGACTTAGAATAATAACCTTGATAGAAGGTGACAATTTCAGCCCTTGGGTCGGTATAAAAACTGAGGTTCTGTTGCTGAGTTTGCGATGCACTATGATGTCATGACTCTGGGTTGTCACTCCTGACTTGTCTGATATGATCGGCCTATTCCTGTCCTTTCTCTGGCATGACTTAAGGATTAAATGGTCTCAGTATTAATTATAATTACTGATTCTCCTGCTCTTATGTTTTACATAAGGGTTTTAAAAATCTTCTTAATGGTGATAAAATACTCATATAAAATTTGCTCTTAATCATTTTTAAGCATGTAGTTCAGTGGTACATTCACATGGTTGTGTGACCATCACTACCATCCACCTCCGGAACTCTTTTTATCTTGTAAAATGGACACTCTGTCTCAGTTAAACAATGATTCCCCATTCCCTCTCCCTCCAACCCCTGGCAACCACCATCCTACTTTCTGTTTCTATGCATTTGAGGACTCTAGGTACCTCATATAAGTGGAATCATAACTTAGTTGCCCTTTTTGTGATTGGGTTATTTCAATTAGCATAATGCCTTCAAGGGTCATCCATGCTGTAGCATGTGACAGAATTTTCTTCATTTTTATGACTGAAAAATATTCCATTGTAAATTATCAGACTTTGTTTATCTAGTCATCTGGCCATGGACACTTGGGATGCTTCCACCTCTTGGATATTATGACTAATGGTGCTGTGAGTGTACAAATGTCTCTTAGAGATCCTTCTTCCATTTCCTTTGAATATATGCCTAGAGGTGGAATTATGAATCCACTGGTAATTCTATGTTTAATTTTTTGAGGAACCACCTTACTGTTTTCCACAGTGGCTGTGCCACTTTACATTCCCACCAACTACATACAGTGCTTGAGAAGATGACAGTGTAATTCAATTAGCAATTTTAGCCTCTTTTAAAAGTGAAATTCCTTTACCAGAAACCTCAAAAACATATTGACTATCCATATGGAAATAGTGTTAAAGATGTGGAAATCTTAAACAGACAACGGATTTAAATGCCCCAGCATTTATTCAGTTGATTCAATGCTACTAGGTCTAGTGTGTAGAGGTTATCTGCAGGTCTACACAAGGATGTGGAAGAGGCATTTTGTTTTCTAGAACATTCTGTACTTTTTTCTACTTATTTGACTTTTAGTCCTCAAGCATTTCTGATTAGCCACAAAGGCAAACTTGCAGGAAAAAAGATATGGAAAAATCATTAAAAGTCAGATATATGTGGTCAGGTATATCATAATCAGATATATCTGGTGCTTTCTCCAGCAAAGATAAAAATATGGGGAAGTAAATACCAGTTTTGATTTAATCAGAAACTAGAACAGATCCTAAGATGAAAAATATATGCAATCAATAATTGCTGAATGAATGACTCAATAGAACAATTTTTGCTAAATTCAAAACAAACATGAATGATATTGTTACCCTACAAAGAATGTGTTCCTTCTTATTTAAAAAGTTTAGTGATTCACCTACAATAAAATTTGGTATAAAGAATAGCTTCATTAGGACACAAAGACATGAAATTCTGACCAAAACTAAAAGAACCTTGTTAAAACCACATTAATTGAGGAATACCACCAATGACCGATAATAAAGGTTTATATTTTCATTATTTTTGATAATCAGTTGTTGTATTTAAATTAGACCATAAACAACACATTATAAAAGAACATATATGAAAAGAATAGGCCGAATTCTTTTACTTCAGGAATACTATTTGCCCATAAGGCTCTAGTATAGGGATTTATAATTAGTGAGACCTCATATAGTATCCCATTCATTAATAAAACAAATATGCTAATACTGTTTCCCAAATATTCTATATTCCAACATTTTTTACTAAGACAGATTAGGCTTTCTTCAAATTAGTTAGAGTTAGTGACCTTTGCTTATAAGTCAAGCATATCTTTTATTCAAAAAAAATTATTGAGATCCAATGGTTTGGAGAAATTAAAAAGTTCATGCTTAGCTAAACACATTGCAGTTAATTTTTAAAATCATACCATTTAGCAATAGAATTGGTTGAGTGACTTTTTTTTTTAAAGACCCCACGCTGGGGAAGGCCAATTTGTAGATAAACAGCTCATACCTAGCAGCACTGCCTAGCTAATGTCTCACCTGTGGGAGTAGGTTGGAAGCAGCTCAAACAAATGAGGTTAACCTACATAATCTAATCACCCAGACTGAGCAAAAAAACAGACAGAAAGCACAGAGTCAGGGGGCCTTCAGTTTATTTCTAAATTTTTTCCGGCTTTTGTATGCTGGAGTGTCACCAAGTAGATGGTAGGTGTGTCCTTGCCCACTGTTCCTAGGTCCCCTTCTGATCCACTTGTTGCATTTCTCCCAGTTAACTGACTGGCCACAGGCAAGATGCCTTTGAATACAAGATCAGCACAAGACATTCTAAAGAGCCACTTCCTGTTGGCGGGGTGGCTTCCTCTCATCTTCCTCTTACCCAAGCCCCCACTGGAAGGGAAGCCTGAGAGGTTGCAGCCAAAGACACACAGCTTGCCCTCCTTCCCTCAGGGAGGCCTGTGAGATCCCTAAGCTCCCAAAGTGGCTCAACATTCTCCTTGTGATTCACCAGTTTCTAAAGACTGACTCCATTGTAAGCCCGCAGTGGTGGTGCACGCCTGTAATCCCTGCATTTTGGGAGGCCGAGGCCAGCAGATCACTTGAGGTCAGGAGTTTGAGATCAGTCTGGCAAACATGGTGAAACCCTGTCTCTACCAAAAATACAAGAATTAGCCGGTGGTGGTACACACCTGCAATTCCAGCTACTCAGGAGGCTGAGGCAAAAGAATCTCTTGAACCCAGGGGGCAGAGATTGCAGTGAGCAGAGATCCCACCACTGCACTCCAGCCTAGGTGACAGAGCAAGACCGTCTCAAAAAAAAAGAACATTTACTACACTGTGAAATCCTTCCAGAGATACCTAGCGTAAAGAGGGTTGCTGGGAAAACCAACTAAACTTGACTACTTAGAGAAAATGCATATTTTAATGAAATTTGGAGCAAGACCTCTCTGAAACTACATTTTACTTTTGTGATACTCCTTTTGAAATTTGGAGCAAGACCTCTCTGAAACTAACATTTTACCTTTTATGATATTCCTTGTGAGGTCAGAAAAATCTGTCATTTTGTGCAAAGTGGAAATATGCTGTTTCATTATAATATGTACATGCTCATTATAAAAGCCTTCGACAATACAGGAATCTATAGAGAAGAAAGTATCATTCTACCACTCAGAGGTAACAACTCTTAGTGTTTTGATATAAAGCTTCCTAGATTTTTTTTACAGCTTTATAAACACTCAGATAACTATAGGGCATCTAAAAAATAGGATCAGATTATATACACTATTTTATAATGTGCCTTTTTACAGAATTTATGCATGAACAGGTATACATTTTCATTATAATTTTTAATTGCTTCTTAGTATTCCATTGTATGTGTGCCATTTATGGTTATTTCCCATTTTTCATGAATAGAAAGGACGTTCTTGTATGTTTTTTTAACCTGTGTTTTCCTGTGTCTTTGCTATGAATACTTAAAATGGATTGTTGTGTAAAATACTATGTACTTTTACAAATTTGATAATAATTGCAAAATTGCTCTTCAGAACAGTTGTATCAATTTTCTTGCCCACTAATGTTGTGGGTGAGTGCCCATGTCTCCACACCATTAGAAGTCATACAGATTAAAGACTGGGTACATTGGCTCACACCTGTAATCCCAGGACTTTGAGAGACAGCGGCAGGAGAATCACTTGAGGCTGGGAGTTTGAGACAAGCCTGGGCAATATAGCAAGACCCTGTATCTAAAAAAAAAAAAAAAAGAAAAAGAAAAAAAATTGCCAGGTGTGGTAATGCACACCTATAGTCCCAGCTACTCCAGAGGCTGAGGCAGGAGGATTGCTTCAGTCCAGGAGTTCAAGGCTGCACTGAGCTATGATCCACTGCACTCCTGCCCAGGCAACAGTAAGACCCTGTATAAAAAAAAAAAAAAAAGGAAAGAAATCACACAGGTTAAAAAAGAAGTGGTATTTTAGAGGGCACACATTTTATGAATTTAGGGTCACTGAGGGCTTTATATGGGTGCAGAGGCTGTGTTCCTGATTGCCGAAAAGGTCACCATTATCTAACCAGCACATTCATTTGTTTGCCTGAGAGTGTAACTCAGGTTTCCCTTTTACAGCCCACCGTCATATTTTAAACTCTCCGCATGTGTTCCTTTCCTTCAGATTGAGGAAGACACGTGGCAGAAATACTACTTGGAAGGAGTCTCAAATGAAATGTACACAGAATATCTCTCCAGTGCCTTCGTGGGTCTGTCCTTCCCTACTGTTTGTGAGTAAGTGACCATTAACTGGATACTCTTTGGCTCTCAGGGATATCGAACGTGCCCCTTGCAAGAAAGCCTCCCACCTCTGCTGGGTACAGCCGGAGCACTTGACAATTGCTAAGGGTATCCTGTGTGCTCGGCCCCATGTGAGGAACAGAAGGGTCGGTCATCACATGGTCCCTGCCTTGGGAATTTCCACTGGCCCCAGTTTTCTTGACAGGCCTGAGAGTCTTGGACTTGGATTCATCATTTATGCTAACTTATGAACTACAGTTATCCTGCATGCCTCCTGTGATGTAGACACATTTATGAATACAGGCATAACCCCCTGCCTGTCTGATTCTGATAAGGCAAAACAAATCTTGCCAGCCCCTCAATGAAAGGAATTTTAATCTGTCTTCCAATCAAGTCTGATCATAGAGACAACAGAGAAGCTAATGCAATAAAGCCATTCAAAGTGCTTTCACCCTTTGCTGAGGAAATGTGGAACCAAATATACAGAAGGAGGCCTTGAGCCCCCACAGAGGCAACTGCCATGTTATAATAATAACAAGTCTTAGCTTCTCTTTCTACTGGCTCAGCAGGATGGATCAAAGCCACCTGCCATGGCCACTGCAGGTAGAATAGATGGTCACCTATGGGGGATGACCTCAAGAGCTCTAGGTGTCTGCTGTGAGGCATGACAGTGCCTCAGATTCCTCACTTAGAATCCTCATGTCTGTAATCACAGCACTTTTGGAAGCTGGGGTGGGAGGATCACTTGAGGCTAGGAGTTCAAGACTAGCCTGGTGTCTTGAACCAGGTGTGTGGTGGCACACACATATGGTCCTAGCTACTCTAGAGACTGGGATAGGAGGATTGCTTGAGCCCAGGAGGCTGAGGCTGCAGTGGGCTATGATTGCGCCACTGTACTCCAGCCTGGATAACAGTGAGATTATATCTCTAAAATAATAAAAAAATAATAATCTCAGATGTTGAGTTTAAGATGAACAGGGTCTTTGTGCCCATTGAAAACACAAACTCCCTGAGGTTGGTGAAACATTAAGCCTGATCTTCTGACACCTTAGCAAAGGATTTGACAAGTATTCTTCTCACTGGGGAAAAACAGGGGGATCTGGGAGCTCACTGGGCTGAGGAAGAAAAGCCATTTGCTTGGGCTTCCTGCCTACTTACAAACCAAATCACCTTCCCGAAAGAGAGGTCTGAAGACATCCAGACAAAACCGATTGGGCTTTACCACAAAGGAGAGGACAATCCTGGGTGCCCTTGGCCTCCTCTGTATCCCGGTTTTCTTTCTGTATGCAGGAGGGAGGGAGGCGGAGCGCTTGGTGTTTACCTGGAGCCTCCTGTCACTGAACACAGCAGGTGCACTCTGTCAGTCCCTGGGCCCAGACCCTAAGCAATCCAAAATGGTTTGGCTGTTTACTGAAATTTCTCACCCTGTCTCTAAGCGAAAGTTTAAATGCTAAATGGACTGGAAAAATGAATAGGTAATTGATTCGGAAGGAGTTATTTTCTGAAAATGGATGCCCTATTGTGACTCCCATGTGTGCCTTTCTTTGAGAGCTATTTCTCTTCCTGCCACTGAGAGGAGTTAACCATTCAGAGGCATTGGGTCCTGGAACACTGAGGCTGTCCCAGGGGATCTCCCCCTCCTTGGAGCTTGGCCTGCCTAGGATAGAAAGCCCCGGGGAAAGCAGGCTTTTTAACGGAAGCTAGTTTTATAAAAAGGCAATTGAAGCCTTGTCTTTCTAATGTGGTGGTGGTCTGAGCACAGAGACGAGCTGCCAGCGCCTGCAGGGAGTCTTAGGCTGGTGAGGGCGTCAGCAGGGGCTCCGTCAAGCCCCCTTCCTTGGCTGTGGAGTTTCCCTGGCCTAACTGGTGTTTGTGTCTAACAAGAGTGCTCCCTCCCCAACCCCCAGGCCCTTCTTGCTTTTCCGCCGTTCTCTTACTCTGCTCCTGGTAACTGAGTGGGTTCCTCTCACGGGTAACTTGAAGGGTTAGGACTGCTCCCCCTACAGGCTCTAAATGAGATACTTACAAGGTACGTTTGACTACATTAGTGTTTAATTTCATAAAAACTAATTGCTGATATTTCAAAATAGTGGTATTTCACGTAAAAACTAGATTTCTGGCTTCTTTAGAAAATCTAATGTGACAGTGCAAGACCTACATTTCCTCTGAATGCTAACTGGCTCCAGTTTGATGCAGCAAAGGGGTTAGTGTAGTCATGTAGTCACTCCTCCCTGATACCTTAAACCAGACCAGATTCACACATAAATCCCAGGCCTGGCCCTGTGGATGTGTGAGTTTGCCAACCCTGACCCACTGGGTGGTATGGAACTTCACTGGCCTTCAGCCAGCTCAAGAGCTGGCACTAGTGGCTCTGTGAATATTCCCTTTGATTGATTTTAGTATTTAGAACATGTCCCAAGGAGGAGACAAATTGTTGTCAGATAATTTAGTATTTGCTCAGTAAAGTTTCTGGAATATATATATATCCCACTTCTGGGGGGATATATGTATCCCAAAATATATATATATATATATCCCACTTCTGATGTGAGTGAGAATGTGTACAACTTAGTGCTATTATTCGTTTAATACAATGATACAGCAGAGGTAGAAATGATCAATAAAGGAAGGACATTTAATGAGATTTAGGAACATCCCAAAACATTGAAGCTCTCCTCAAGCATTTGATTATCTGGAGGCTTAATTATCTGTGTTTTCTACTTTAAATTAAAGAAAAGCCATAACTCAAAGTTACCAGCAGTTTAATGATAACACTCTTCAATTCAGGTTAATTAAAGCACAGCCGTAATTAGAGTGTAGTGTTGTACATCACTGGGCTGGCACGTAAGTATTTTCATTACAGTAAGAATTGGCTATTCAATTTCAAAATGACATAAAGGATGCCAAAATATATTTTAAGCTGGTTCACGGAGAAGAAAAAGAATTGGGGAATATTCTGAGTATCATAAAGCACAGATAAAATATACAGATTTTCCGAGCAATTTCTGTAATTATACGCTGCACTAAAACAATATACAGCCAATAACATCTTAAAGCATGGAAAGAAATAAATGTGCTTTTTCTCTGGGCTGGCAAAATGCTCCCTTGCAGGGTGGGATTGGGAGAGCTTGGAGTTTTCTCAGAAGCTAGGAGAGTCATTCTATGAAAAGATATGGGAGCAGGATATAGGGGTGAAATTTGAGGTTGTTTCCCAAGAGAACAGGAAGGGGAACAAAAGAGGCAGTGGAGTCAGAAGGTCCTGCCACCCCGAAAGCTATCTCTGTGAAAATTTCAAGCCAAGAGATTCTCAGTGTAGCCTTCAGTCTGTGGCTGAAGGCCCAAGAGCCCCTGGCAAATCACTGGTATAAGTCCAAGGGTCCAAAAGCTGAAGAACTTGGAGTGTGATGTTCAAGGGCAGGAAGCATCCAGCACAGGAGAAAGATGAAGGCTGGAAGACTCCACAAGTCTAGTCCTTCCACATTCTTCTGCCTGCATTATCCTAGCCATGCTGACAGCTGATTAGATGGTGCCCGTCCAGAATGTGGATGGATCTACCTCTCCCAGTCCACAGACTCCAATGTTAATCTCCTTTGGTAGCACCTTCACAGATATGCCCAGCCAGGAACAATACTTTGCATCCCTCAGTTCAATCAAGTTGACAATATTTAACCATTACAGGTACTTACCCCAATTTCCTTCTCTGAAATAGGAGTGCTATGACTTATCTGTCAGTACTGGTTAATGTCTTTTCTCCCTCTCCCTCCTCTCCTTTTCCCTCTACCATTTATCTTTCTCGTTGAATATAATAGAAACACTTAGAAAGAAAGAAACACATTAGCCGGGCGCGGTGGCTCAAGCCTGTAATCCCAGCACTTTGGGAGGCTGAGACGGCCGGATCACAAGGGCAGGAGATCGAGACCATCCTGGCTAACACGGTGAAACCCCGTCTCTACTAAAAAAAAATACAAAAAACTAGCCGGGCGAGGTGGCGGGCGCCTGTGGTCCCAGCTACTCCGGAGGCTGAGGCAGGAGAATGGCATAAACCCGGGAGGCGGAGCTTGCAGTGAGCTGAGATCCGGCCACTGCACTCCAGCCTGGGCCACAGAGCCAGACTCCGTCTCAAAAAAAAAAAAAAAAAAAAAAAAAAGAAAGAAACACATTGAGAGCTATATGTGTATCCAATTTATATTTACTTTTAACCTTTAGGAAATTCTCTTATCAGTGAGTCACCAATTAAACAGATATTTAATGAATTGGGATATGTGCATCATTGTGCCAAGCTTGGTGCCACTTCTGGAGGAAACTGCCTACTAGATTTGATCAAATATGTGCTTGAAAAGACTAATAGCAATACTTACAAATGCCAACAAATGCCAAGTAAAATACTCAGTTTGCCTGGGTTGGCTGCCTCCAGAGTTTACGGTCTGGCTAAGGAACATCTGGCTAAGGTACCCATCCTCAGAAGACCTAGGCACCCACTGATAAGTGCTTTGGTAGATGCACACAGCTGGGATAGAGATGCTGAGAGTTATACGGACATCTCCCTATAGGCTGGGGGGACATGGGGGTGCTTCCTGGAAGAGATGACATTTGAGCTGTGTCTTGTCAGGAGTTTTGATTCAGATGGGGGATAAAGAAGGAAGAGGATATTCTAAGTGGAGGCTGCGCCACATAGTACCGTAGGGAGCTCTCTCAACACGTAGGTCTCCGAGATTTTCCAGTTAGAGCAAATTGATTTCCTCTTTAGATGAGAGAAAGAGATGCATCAGATTTATTTTGACTTGTGATTTTTTTTTTGAAACTGATAACAGTGTTTTTTATGCACACTTGCAAAAGTGAGGGTACACTCCCCTACCCTAGGGAGGGCAGAGGGGAGGGGAGGGGCTGGACAAGGAGGAACTGCAGGAAACCACAGGTTCAGCAGTTGGGCTGCCTCAAGAACACTGTGTTCTAGGTTCTGAATTTCACGGTGAGCTTGTTAGTCGGTCATTCATCATTTGCAAAATATAAAAGCTGAATTGTATCTGGTTTTACAGCTCAGAGGGGATTAGGACAAAAGATGTATTTAAAATATGGTGTGTGTCTCTCTCTGTCCCTCTGCAGCTGATGGAGCAGTTAAAATTCAGATTTGATGTGGAGTATTTAATGCCTGGGTAACTTGGCGAACTCCGATCAGATCTTCCCCAGCTGTGCTGAAGGGCAGGAGTTCTGTCCCCAAGCCCACGGGCTAGTATGGAGGCTACTGTGCTGGTTTAAGAGTGCAGGGGGATTCTCTATTGCCTCCTCTACTCCCTGCATTCAGTGTTCCCCTCCCAAATTCAGAAAATCATGCTCTCAACCTATGTTGTTTTGCACAGACAGATCTTTAAAAAGCAGCAGCTTGGGGAAATTTAAAATTTAAGACCGCCCGGAGAAAGCTGGGCCTCTTGCCCAGTGAAAACTGTAGCTAGTTTAACTTGAGTTCTGTGAAATCATTAGTTTTTAGAGAAAGACATCCAAATTTGAACATGGAGCAGAAAGAAACCAGGCAGACCCAATTGTTATATGGTAGATTTCTTTAGCCTGACTGCAAAAATGAGCATTTTAAGTGCATTTATGGAGAGACTCAGATCTCGCTCTCTCTCTCTCTCTCTTTTTTTTTTTTTTTTTTTTTTTTTGAGACGGAGTCTCACTCTGTAGCCCAACCTGGAGTGCAGTAGCGTGATCTTGGCTCACTGCAACCTTGTCCTCTGGGGCTCAAGAGATTCTCCTGCCTCAGCCTCCCAAGTAGCCTCTAGTCCCAAGGTACTAGAGGCATGCACCACCACACCTGGTTAATTTTTTTGGAGTTTTAGTAGATACAAGGTTTCACCATGTTGCCCTGGGTAGTCTCGAACTCCTGAGCTCAGGCGTTCCACCCACCTTGGCCTCCCAGAGTGCTGGGATTACAGGCATGAGCCACTGCACCTGGCAGATCTCATTTTTTAAAAAATATTTTCCCCTCACAGAACTGGCTCTATTCATCCACTGGTTTGGGGAGTACTGTAATTAGGGTTGAACATATATGAATAGAGATGTGAATACAGTATTGGTGGTTATTTCTACTACAGAGACCCAAGAGGTGACCTTCTATGTGCTAGTGAATAAACCATTGACCCTAAAGTCTATTGAAATCCTCAGTAACAGGCTACTGAGGCAGTAGTGGGTCCAGAATTCTCTATAGAGGGGTCAGGGAGGGAGTCCTGTTGGAAATGGGGTGGATGCTTGGGCTTTGACTCAACATTGGGTTCTCATAGCAAACACACGGTTTTTTCTTTCATTTTATGTTTCTCATTAATAATAATAGCAAGGCTCTCTAAAAATGCAGTTTCTTCACACTTTAGGCAAAAGTTAATTGTCTATATTAAGTAATGTATTTTTAAACTCTAGAGTCTTAGGTGTGCTAGTGGAGATGGTGTGTCTGTGCGAGTGTGTGTGTGTGTGTGTATGAAAGAGAGAGAGAAAGAGAATAAGAAAGTGGGGGAGAGGGTGGGGATATTCTGAAACCTTCCCACTCCACTCCTATCAAAGCTTCATAGAGAAATAGAGTCTTAACATTTCCATGAACATTTTAAATCACTTCTATTTTCTTGGTGCTGAGTCTTAGAAATCCTGATGTTTCAAAGTTTCTTTACCTAGATATTTTGATTTCTAGGACCTGTCATTTTAAATTAAAGCTCCTGAATATGAATCTTTTCCATTTCAACCCGTTGATCCAGAAGACCTGGTTTCCCAACGTGCAGTGTTTGTATCTGTATCTACTTCAATTGCTTGTGCCAACCTGACATTCCCAGGGGCCCTCTGGATAGCTGAAGAGGGGCTGGTGCTTCAGGTGGGGCTGGGTTCAGGGGGAATGATGACAGTTGCTTCTTTCGTCCTCCCTCATCTGACTTGTGGGGTGAGTCCTCTTCAACAGCCCCAGACCTCCTCTTTGTATGTTCTTCCTGAAGGTGCAAACTCTATGACAGGTTTCCATGTTTAATTCACACCAGCAAGTAATCTTTCCAGTCAAGGGGGCTGATTTAATGGCAAGAACAATTTATTTCCCTCTGGGTAGGCAGAAACAGTTGGACTCTAATTCTTAAGAGCCTTTGTTCAGGAACATCTGGGTTGAAACTACTGTAGTTAACAGATGATGTTGGCAGTAAAAAAAAAAAAAAAAAAAAAAAAAAAAAAAAGGCTTTGTATAATGTCGTTGTCAAATTTGGTAGACCTCTACTTAATAATTATCAAGAAAGCAATCTAACTTGTTATTACAACAGTTTTATTGCCGATTGCGGGCTTAAGACCTTTTTGTGACAAGTGGCATTTTTTCTTGAAAAAAGAAGTCATTTCTATTCCCCTGTAATTATTTTTGCAACCAGCAACAGCTTCCTGCGTTGGACATATTGGGGCATTTTATTTTAGAAACCAAGAATTAAATTATTGCTAGCTTATGGCTGATTTTATCCCATTTATCACATAGTGAAGGCTTTCTTGCTTCCTTTTTTCCCCTTACCTCACCTCACCCTGCTTCCTGATTTCACACCAATCCTGTAAATGTTGAAACACTGTAAGTTGAGTAAAGGCAGAATTAGAATAAGGATTAGATGGCTAATGCCCATTCTTCTTTACCAAAAAATGGTGCTGAGTGATGCGAGTAAATGTTTAACCAGAGAACATCAGTTCTGGGTAGACTGAAAGTATATATATTCTTGAAAATGTAAGGGGTACATAAGGGTATAAGAGGGTCTCTAGAAGGTCCCAAGGACAAATTGTTGTATTTTAGAATTGGACTTGCATCTTGGCATTGTGGACGGAAGGCAAAAATTAGATTCCCAGAGCATATCACTACTTCTATTTCCTTCTGTATCCTTCCTTTCCCATCTGTCCACTTCTAACAAATAAGACAAGCTAAGAAGCAGCTTGTTTCATGATTCTGTACTGACTTCCAAGCTTTCTCTGCATAGACTTTCCTAGTTTGCCACTTTATCTTTTCTCCATCACTCCAGCCACTCATGAGGTTTACTCCCCATTCATACATGCATTTATTTATCCAGCCTTTACTGAAGGCTTACACTTTGAACTTTGCAAAATGCCAGTGAGGGAAAGCATGCATCCTGTACAGGAAAAACTCAGTCTAGAGGGAAGAGGTAAGTAAACAAGTCATTACCACACCAGCTCCCCTGTTCACTCAGCTTGCTCTGCTCTTCCCCACTGGACACCTCCAATAGAGGCTACATCTCTACAACAGGATGCGGTCCTTAAGCCCAGGATTGTGACATTGGCCAACTCTCTGTGGCAGGATCTAACAAAAAAGTGTGATTTGAACACTCACAGAGGGAGCCATAGCTCTGCTTCCAGTGTAAATCATGGTTTATTATACTTGATTTGTATTCTGCAATATCCAGAGGATACGTATTATAGTAGGGATTAAAAACTTAGCTACCTGTAAGGTTCAGGCAGTTAGCAACAAAGAATGAAGAGTGAGGCCATCTGAGACAATAGAGAGTGGTGGGGACTGTGGCACATTGGAGAACAAACATCCCATCCAGAGGGATAAGTGCTTCACACCCTTTTCACCATGTGGAATGTGGTGCCAATGTAGCCATATCTGATTTTTCAAGGAAAGCTGAAAAGCCAGTTTTTATGTGAATTCACTTGTTGGCATCTGTTTACAGTTTTTTAAAAAACACTGTACTTACCAAACAGAATGTGTCTGCCTGTTGGGCTTGTGACTGCCACTACATTTCCTCTCTTCTGATGAGAAGCATCTGTGCAGCACATTGCACCAAAGACTTGATTTCTACTTTTGGCGTTTCACATAAAAGTCAATTGACCTTGACCTAGTTGCTCTTCTCTGTTTGGACCTCAGTTTGTCATCTGCCTAGGAAGGGCAGGATCGGCCAATCTTGAAGGGCTTGAATCTGAAAATATGTGTTGTGGCACGGCTTGCCTATGTTCTCTCTGTTCAAATCATTCTATCCCTCTCCTTTCCTTTGGCCAGTGGGCAACAGCTTGTTTTGGGTCAAAGGACTTCTTAAAAAGGGACTTCTATAAGGCATTGCAGAATCATCTTAGGTATGGATTTGAATGTTTTGACATTATGCATTTAAAACTGGAAGAGGACTCAGATCTGCAGGACCACCCTGTATAAGGTTAAGGAATGAATACAAGGCCAGATAGATTTTAGAACTTTCTTGTAGTAGGAAACTCTTTTCTTTTTATATCCAGTTGGTAAATGGTACTGTAGTAACTAGGAAGACATAATTCACCATTACTATGAACTGTTACTTCCCTTCTTACCAGTGGGATTAGGTTTACAAAAGCAATGAAGATATTTGATCCCATGAACTACCAGAGTCCCAAATTGGACTGGTCATTGCTCATAGGATATTAGCAAATTAACCTTTGCACGATCCATACTAAGTTTAAGATCAGCCTTCTCCCTGATGTTTTGGTATTTAACTACTATTTACATTAGAAAGTGGTTACTTAATTTGGTAATTTGGTTCAATAAACATTGCATAAGCTATATATATATTTTAAAAACAATTTAAGTTCCAGAAGCAACAGTCCCATAAAGGGTGCATGTTAGCAGTGCTCTTTGGGACATAAATTAAGGAAGGCATTTTCCAGCTGTAGTTGGATATGTGTGTTGGTGTTTCAGCAAGCTGCCCAATCAGCACAAAGCCCAGGTCATTGGAATCTTCTGGCAGGAATCAGAAAACCTGCAAATCACAGAAGATCCCAGATATGCCTGTATAGAAGTGGTCCTTTGACATCTGACTGTCTGCTGAAGGCAGTGCTGGGGACCACAACCTCACATGTAGGAATGAGCAATTGATCTCACTCCCTGGAGGGCATGAAGCCTTCAGCAGTACTTTCCTTGAAAGCAACACATCCCCATATCCAGCATATCTGATTATGTCACTTTTCTATTTTAAACCAACTAAAATCCCCCAATTCCACTTATAATAAGCTGCAGACTCCTTGCTCTGGAAAGCAAAGACCTCATGATCTTGTTCCCACCTCATTTCCTGACCTAATCACTGTCACACTTGACTTTGCTCACTCAGCTGCAGTCTTACTGGATTTATTGCTGATCCTCAAACACCCAGAGCTCTTCGCTGCCTCAGGGCCTTTATGCTTGCTGTTTCTGCTTCCTAGAAAGCTCTTTCCCCATAACTTCTCATCATGCTGTTGTGCTCCCTGCATCCTCAGAATGGTCCTCCTGAACCATCACAGATGATATACCCCTTGTGAGTTACTCTTTATATTCTTAGGTTATTTTATTTTCAACATAGAACTTGTCATCATCTAGGAATTTATTATTTATTCACTTGCATATTTGCTTATTGTCTGTCTCTCCCAATACAAAATAGGCTTCACTGGAGATCGAGATGTAGTGTATCCTGCCAGGTATCAACTAGACACCTTAGGCAAGTTACATGGACTTTCTGATCCTTGGTTTCATCACGTGTAAAATGGAGCTATCAATAGAAGTCTGAATAATTGGGGTAATAGCTTTCTCTTAGGGATATTGAGGGGATTAAATTGAACCACCAGGAAGCCCTCCCCACATTGTGACCCAGTACCTTATCCCCCTTACAATGCTGGAGCTGAATAAATAAGCATCAACTCATTGTTCAATCTATCAGTTAATCAATGTTCTGTTATTCAAAATGGTAATGCTCATTGTAGAAACTTGTCGTACATCATGTATAATTATTTTGTTTATGTGAGCTTTTATTCTATAAGTATGTAAGTGTATAGTTTCATCTAATTGTATTGTGTCATTTACATGTTCATGTCTTTTTATATATTTGTTCTATTTACATGTTCATGTCTTTTTGTATAATATTATTTGTTGATCTTATATCTTGCAATATTCTGTGAAAAGCCATTTAGAATGCTAATACCATATTGCATTGTACTTTATTGCCTTATTATTGGACATTTAGGTTGTTTTCTATTTTTCTACTCTGTATAAATAATACTTACTCTGAACATCTTTAAGCATAAACATTTCACTGCACCTTTTGTTATTTTCTTAGATTTGAAACCCAGTAAATGGAAACTATTTGTTTGTTTAGCTTCTCTGTATCGGTGTGTCTATTCACTATGCACTGTGGAGAATTCCAAACAAGTTCAGGACTCTTAAGGAAGTTGCTCTGGTTAAGGAGACAAAGTTCAGACACGTGAAACAATAGGGAGCGACCATAGCCAGTATAAAATTAACTAAAGGCTCAGTGATTTGGTTACAGACAAGGTGCTGGGAGAGTTTTGAGAATAGAAAATCACAGGGTAGCAGAAACTGGAGAAGACCTACTACTTGGAAGATTAGAGTTGATGTGGCCTGGGAGGATGGGTTGGGAAGAGAGAAGAAGGGATGGGGAGCGGGGGATGCACAAGGGAAGGGATGGAAACAGGAACAAGCCAGCCTTAAAGCAGTCTGCTCTGCAGTCAAGAGCACCAGGCAGATGAGGTGAGACAGCTTGGATGGAGCCAGGAGTGACGATGCCATCGTCATGTGCTGGGCACCTACACAGAGGCCAAGTATTATTACCATCATTCCAAGCACACAGGGGTCTGTTCAGAACAACAATATGAGCCATTTTTACAAAAGACTGAAATGGAATCCAAATAACAGGTCCAGCTGGTCCAAATTTTTCCCTCCCCGTGTAGTTAACATTTTACTACCCGACCGAGTAACTAATGAATCTGGCCCAGTGTAAATCCCCAGGCACAAATCCCTGCTTGGGCTCTGTGTCTAGACAGCCAGACCTGAGTGCAATTTGCACTTTGAGCATCCAGCACCTTATCACGTGCAAGAAATCAGTTTAACAAGGAAGATGGGGAGGTGTTGCTTCCACCCCTCCCTTTGGCACAGTGCCGGTGGAATGAGGATCCCCCTCTGAAAATGACTGCATTAGGAGACTGAAAGATCGTAATAGTGTTTGTTATGTGGCTCTGGTCATTCAGAAGCACTGATTGGGAGGCTTCTCCATCTCATTGCAGGCTGTGTTTTGTGAAGCTCAAGCTCCTAATGATAGCCATTGAGTACAAGTCTGCCAACCGAGAGAGCCGGTAAGTTTGCGGTGACCCAGCGGCCGGCTGACACTTTTGGTGGTGAGAGTGCATTCTGAGAACGGTCGGTTTACTTCTGCTTTCTTGTGAATTATTTATCTGCATGGAACCAGGTGTAACACCTCTCTGACCCTAGAGCACATTTCGAGGGTCCCCCGGACACTGCAGCTTCTATGCCAGACCAGCCTGGCATCCAAAGCCCTGCTGGGCATTCAGAGAGTGTTTCTCCAGGGAAGAGGGATGAGTCCTACAAAATATCTCCAGCTGATCATGCCGACCTGGACTTTTCACCTTCTAAGTGTTAAACCAGACCTTAAAACCCTTTTTTACTGCTGTGAGCAAAAAAGCAGGTGGACTCTGGCCTCCTTTACAGCAGCCTTGGGGTAGAGCTGTGAGGGGAGACACCAGCTCTCTTGATAGCCAAATTACAAGCAGCCTATTGTGTACCATATGTGCTTCTCCCGGTGCAACCAAAATCCAGGTGGCAGAATATCAGCTTCATGTAAATGAGCCAGGAGAGTGGGGCTCAGAGGCAGGAGCTCTCTTTATTTATTTATTTTATACTTAATTGTGTGCAAATCAGACTGATGAGGGACTGTGTCTGGTTGAAATAGATAACATCCCAGTCAATATATGAGTTCATGCTGGAGGTGGGAAGCATCATGCTAACAAGAAATTTTGCTGATGGAGTACTGTATGCCTTACAGATAAAATAGAGATGATTTTTTTGCTCCCCAATTCTTGTCAATAGTTTTGGAAGAGAGCTCATTGATAAATGCTCAAGCTTTTGTTCTGTGAAATGACACCCATAGTCTATTCCTTATAGTTCATTTTTTTTGATCCTGCAGATGCCCAAATGTAGAGTGCAGATCCCTCCAACAAATACCTTAATACCTGAGCAGAGTACAGGGGAAGACTGATCCCTCCAACAAATACCTTAATACCTGAGCAGAGTACAGGGGAAGACTAGAAGTTTCCTTTTATTATCATTTAAGGAGTTTTCCTTATCTGGGTGAATAACCCAATATAGCCAGACTTTCAAATGTACAGTCTGTGTCTATGACAAGGCAAAACAGAAGAAAAGAAAACACTGGATTGTAAACAGATCAATCCAATGTTTTCTGTTACGTTAACTACCAGATCAGATTGCTCACAAAGTCAATCTGATTAAATGTTAAGCTATTTTGAAAACCCAAATCAACCAAAAGGAAGAAAAAATGGTAGATTTGGTGGCCATATGTAGAACATGGCTGTAGCAGTTAACAAGTATGTAGGTAGATAAATATTTTCTTTTTCATGTTGGCAAAGTGAAGAATATTGTTTGCAAAAACTGAGAGTCCTGGTTATTTATTGTTCAGCAGATGAGGTGGAATTTTCTGGGATTACTGTTTACCCATGTTTTTGCCAATATTCACTTGTACCTGTGTAGGGGAACTGTGTGTATCCTGGATTTTTGCAAATGATATACTCCGTGTTGCCAAGTCAGCAAATCTTAGTGTAACTCGATGTTCTCTATTTACTTTTGTGCATCTTTCAAAAAAAAAGGTCGTGATGTGGGTGACGTTGATGCTGAATAGTGTTTTTACCATTCTGGAATAATCTGACTGCAGAGATTGCACCCTGAACCTTGAGCAGTTGTCTCTCATTCATTGCCTTTTGGTCCCAAGGAGAGAAAAAGAGCGAAAGGCTGTTAATGGTTCATTGTGAACTCAATGTCACTCTTCTAAGAAAACTAACTCAGAGCACTCCCTGAAGACGAAACTTTTCTTGGATAGGCCCTTCAATTGAGTCACAATTCTGAGACGTTTTCAACAAAGCCATATTTATAGATATAATTTTTAGTGTATATATATATATTTTTTAATTTTTTTTTTTCAGAAAAGGGCAAAAAGGACTTGTTTGGCTTTGTTTGGGCTTTCTTTGTGCAGTTGCCAGCTTTAATTCTCAAATGTGGCTTGGTCTCAGTGTGGAAGCACATTGGTTCTTGTGGAAAAAGGTGTGTTTGAGGGAATGTGGATCATGCCTCTGAGAAAACACAGGACTTATCAAACACAATATCCATGTTAAAGATAAACATATTTTTTAATCTTCCCTGAGATAATAATTTTAATGTTCTTCTTTATTTAAAATGTCCCACTTCTTTTCCTCTCACATTTTCTAACCGACTGGGTGTGAAAATTCAAAGGACCTGCTTCTCCTTCCCACCTTCTTTAACCTGTGTTTAACTACCTTCTTTGTTGTTGGTTTCACCCCATGATACTGTTTTCATGCTTTGCCGAAAAACCTTGTTTTCACATGCATCCTTCAAGTGATTTGAAACAAAGGTTTTATTCCTTCTTTCCTTTTGGTGTCAGTCAATTTATTATCAAATTGTTTGATTTTAAATTCTTTTCTTGTCGTTTTGCAGAAGCCGAAAGCGGTATGCACTCTTCGTTAACTTTTCTTCCAACCTCCACCCTCTATCTTCACTCCTAACCACAGGACTAACCATTTGCCAAGAATTCAAGAAGAGAGAGATTATATATATGTATATATAATCTCATTCCCTTGTCTAGTGTATATATATTATATATATGTGTGTGTGTATATATATACATATATATACACCCCTCTCCAACTAGAGTACATACATTGGAAGTAGCCTATTTCTGTTCCTGTTTGATTTGTTGGTTCTTTTGGATGACGCACTAACTTCTTTGCAGGAAACCTAAAAAAGGAAAGGCACACTCCTGTTTTCAGTCATGGCACCAATAATGGGAACAAATACTATGAAAGTTGAACAGGAGGATGCTTCTCTCCAGCCCTTTGTGTCTGTTTCTGTATTGTCCTGATGTGTCTTGGTGTCCATTGGACTCTGGCGCCATTTTGTCTACATACCACATCCACATTCCCAGTGACCTCCTCCTCCCTGTGTTGAGTTTCTTGTCTGTAGAGCAGAGTTCATGTCCTTTTATCCACAAAGCAGAGACCAAGCCCTTACACTTTGATTTTTCCTTACATTTATTTTGGTGATAACATTTTGAATATTTTATTTCTCAGGCAGTGCTCAGTATAGACTTAGAACACTGCTATTAAATTGCCAGATTATCACACTTGATTTACAGAGTTAGTACTGTTTATTAAGATAAACTCGTGGCTCTTTTTTTCCTAGTGTGTTTGGGCATATTTCTTAATACGAAGCTTCTCAAATTCACCATGTGATTTCACCCTGTTTTGCTGCTGTTTTACATTGCATGAAGCATGACTAAATCATCATCAAGGGCATTTAAAAAAAAAACTTTTGGGTTAATAGTTCCAGGACAGCTTTTCAATAATGTGTTCTCTAAGACAATATTGTTGAAAACATACTATTGAGATGCCTACTTGTTCATCTTTTCAAGTTACTTTTGTCAGTGATTGTAATCACTATCATGTGTTTGTGTTTGTAATTGTGTGTGTGTGTGTGTATTTGTCTGTATCTCTTTCCAAAATCTGATTCTTCTGTGATTTTTGGAGTACATGTGTATAGAGGTGGCTTCCTGTCAGTTTGGCATTATTGATATGATCCAACTGCGAGAAGTTACTGCAACACTTTGCATCTTAAAGGTCCACAGTGGTTGCACCTCTGCTGTTGGCTTTTGGCCTTTGAGTCCTTTTATCTTGTGGTGAAGGCATGTTGTGATGTAGGCATGACTTGTCCTAAGTATACCAGAAAATGATTTGGCTTGCTCCCAGAACCAAATATCGAGCATTATCCTTTCTAGATCACCTCTTTCTTCCCCATCCCATATGGCTAATATTTTTTGTATATGCAAAATACATTTGAAAATGCCATTTCTAAAGTTATCGAGATAGATGCAGGCTGAGTAAGTCCTCACCAGTATCTCTGGTGGATCACAGTGGCAGTCATTTGAGTCTCACCAACTGGGAGCAATCTTTATCATGCTGTATGTGTGTGAGTGAACTGGGCTTAAGTATATTGACACATGAAATACACAACTGTGTCTCCAATGGTATCCGAAAGTAAAAGTGCATGTGTCTAGTTGTGTGGGACTCCAGCAGCACATATTTTAAAGCCCAGAAAAAATGAAAAGTTCCAGAAAGGTGATAAGATTTGAGATGTGGGGTTTCTCCAAACTGTGGCTGCACATGGCCTATAAACTACAAATGCAGTCATACTCCCTGAGAGGGGACACAATTGGTTCAAACAAAGTTCCAACTGAGAGTCATTGTATATGAACTTGTGTGATCAAAGAAGCCTCTTCTCAATGGCGTGATTCATCTGGGCATAGCATGAACGGAAACCCTAGATGGTTCTTATTTGCTTGCTTTAGTTAATGAAGTCCCATTAGCTTGCTAGACACAAATATAATTACTACGTTATCAAGTACAAACTATGTTCTCATATGAGTCATGCTATTTTTTTTTTAAATTGCCTGAGGAATGGTACATTACACCTACCAAAAATGAAAGGGAGAGGAGAGAAATATATATCTATCATATTTACCTGTAATGGATAGACGTTTCCTTAAACAATATCTGTTTCAGTGGAATTACCAATCATTGGCTGTCTCCAGAAACAGGAAACAAGTAAAGTTTACAATGATTGAAGACAAAACTAGATGTCTCCCAGTTGTGCACAAGTGGTGGAGAAAGGAATACGTTTCTTTCCTCCATCAAGCTGCAGTCTTCCAACTTGACCCAGTGTTTAGCAAGAAATACCCGATGAAGTGTGATACAACTTGAGACATGGTGCTGCTCTCATGGAGGGACCTGATAGAGACATTTCCCCATGGGACTGAGCCCCGTTAGCCAATTCCATGTAGATGTGTTTTATGTGTAGGAACCCATATTTCTCTTTGAAGGTTTGCTTTCAATGTTGAAATCAATTGCTCCAACTTCCCAAGGGGCACACTGTTTACATATTGGGATATTTACATATTCATACTTAATGCCTCTGAGAGATTGCTAGTTCATTGGCCAATCCCCTAGCCCTAGCAGAGGTGTGGTCACTCCTTTAATCAGCCTGACTGATGAGAACTGTAGCTTGTTCTTTGAAAGAAAACTGTGACCTCCTTTCCACTTATTTGTGAAGAAGGAAAACTTCTGGGACTGAGGTTTTAAAAACTTATTTTTTTAATTCATTCAACCAATAGTTGAAATGTGCCTGTTGCATACAATGCTCTAAGCCTGCTACTCCAAAAAACTCAAAGGTAAACAGAATGTGATCATGTTTTGTACCCTTCTACTCAACTGTGGGTTCCTTACAGAAAATACATATTTGCTCCATGTAGGAGGTGAGTAAACACACAATAAGTCGAGACTGAAAACTAGTCTGAGAGCAAAAGAAACAGAGACAGCAAGTATCCTTGAAGAAGGGACCACACTAGCCCTGTGCTTCTAGCTGTCACTGGATGTTTTCTGTTGAAACCAGTAAGGTCAAAGAAGAAAGAATAATTTATATATTCCTTGAAATGAGGGAAAGTCCACCTCTGCCAAGATGTCCTTGTTGGAATTCTGTTAATGGATATATGGGCTTTTTCTCTTAGAGATTTTCATGATTCTTCACATGACACATGTTGAAGTTTATCTCTGATAAACTAGTGAATTACATAAAGTTGGAGCCAGAGAACTGATTTAGAGTAGTGCACAGGGAGAGAGACTGTTGGCAGTCATTAAAACAAAACAAACTTAACATTGGATACTCTCCTAAAGAGATCAGAGATCCTTGGAAAAATTTATGTATTCCTATTAGAAGGTCAATAACAAATTCTAAAGATAGTAGGCAAAAGGGGGAGAAAGTCACTACTATCCAAAATCCTTGTCTTTTTATATTTTGAAGAAGAGGGGGATTAGCATTTTATTTAAACTTTCTAGATTTGGAATGTGTATAGAAGACTTAATGTCTAAAATAAGTATATATATATATATATATATATAAAACCAGTAATGTAGTTCCTGGTGCTTCAGCACCAAGAGCATCTTTGTGTATCTAGATTTCTTTCTTTCATTGTTTCAAGGGCTGGGTCCATTCTTTAGATTCCCACCCAGAAGGCTGCCTTAGCCTTAGCTGAGTATCTGCAAACGGTTCTGCCTCACATCTCACATGGGGATGGTTTAACCCCCCTCACCCCTGTTCACAGGGAATAAGAGGGCATCCTGGAATCCACATGACCTGTGGGGCAATTAGAGATGCTTTTGGTTCCTTACACAATCAGCCATAGATTTAAGGAACAGAGGATACTTCACTATGCAGACAAAAGTCAGTCTAAATTAGCTGACCACCAGATATTGTGCAGGGATAAAATGTTTTGGATTTCCTTGCAGTCAGTGGAAAAGTCTTCCAATGACAGTAGGGCACCTCCTGGGTCATTTATTAGCAGCAAGGACAAAGTGGAGAGTAATGGTGCTGTGAGCATTTATTTACCTCTCAGTTTTATAATCACCTAACTCACTGAGAGTAGCAACTATGAATTTAAGACCTTCTATGTGTCAGTCATGTTGCACATAGTACATTCTTTAACTCTCTTAGAGACATTGTAAGCTAGCGATTATTCACCCATTTTATAGATGAGAAGTGTGAGGCTTACCTGCATTTATAAAGCCAGGACCCAAAGAGGTGAGACCTGATTCATGTGCCTGAACCCTTAACCAACATCAGCAGCAAACCTGAAACACAAATGTTCTTTACATCAGAGCCCCAAATCTTTCTTCTCCACTGCACTAACTGGACTAAAGCAAACTCAAAGGCTATAATAAATTATCTCAACCTGCACTCTCTACAATGCCAATTCTAAATGTTCACTGTAGGTTAATTATTGTTAATTGTTGATAAAGAATAATGAAACACATAATATGAAAAAAGGAAACAGCATTCTATGTGATGCTTATTTGGTTCATATATGTCACCAAGACTTTGATGTGGGTCAGATTTTTCCTTTTGAATTCTGTTGTTCAAATCATGATAGGATTTTGTTTCCATTCAGAATTTTTTCTTGCATTTTTTATATGAATAATGTCAAAATGTAGGCTTTTATAACTTTAAGGAACTAGCTCCTTTAGGCTCCAGAAGTGCATGGAATATTTTGTGTAAGTCCTTATACATTATTCTGTAGTGTACAGTTCTTTACCCTATAATTTAATCTCATTAATGGGCAAGGCATTTTGATAAGAAGCCTGTATTATATTCCATGGGGTCAGCTAGAGAAAATCTCTGATAACTTTGTTGAAAATGAAATACACTTTGGCTTTTCTTTACAAGAATTAAGAAAAGGAACAATAACTCACATGCATTGAGCCTTCTATACATCATCTCACTTAATTCTCTAAAGACTATTATTACCATTATCCACCTCTTGTAGGTAAAAAAGTTGAGTTCTAGGGAGATTTAGTACCTGGCCCAAAGTCAAACAGCTATTAAGGGGTAGCGTTGGAATTTGGACCCAAATTCTGATTGCAGAGCCAAGGCATGTAAAAACTGCCTTGCAGGAAAGGAGGTAAAAAAAAAAAAAAATGTGCGAAATTTAGAATCCTGCCCTTCTAAAACATCATACTGAATTGGCTTTGAAAGATAAATTCATCTAAACTGTATGAGCTCTGACACTTCGCCCTCGTGATTGCATGAAGTCAGAGGGCTCATTATACCCATGTGAAGAGTTGGCGGAGGGGTCATTAGGAGGTGCTTATGGAGAGCTGCTGCTCAGTGCAGGCCGTGCTATTAGTGTGGACTGCTGCTCTCTGATTTGGGAGGAATCTCATTGCTGCCTGTGGTTGTAGGGCTGAACAGTTAAATCTTCATAGCCTTTTGATATTATTGAGTGTTAATAATAGCCATGACACAAGTACAGTTTCCTCCTGTCAGGTCTTGTTATAAGTAATGGTAGATGTTCTTGTGACCACAGACAATTATTTTGCAATAATGGTCTGCTCAGAGGTCTCCCAACCAGGTGAATAAAGGTTCACCTGTGTCCTTCCTGTATGACTACAGACATATCACTTCACTGACCACAACACTTTTCTGAAATGGTTTACCAGTAGAAAAAAAGATTATGTGTTAATTACCATCCTCTATATTTTGATTGGTTGGGGCACCTGAGAACTTCCTTTAGACTGATTCCAAATATCTATTACCTTATTAAGCAACATCTTTTCAGAACAAGGAGTACCTCTGCTGTTTCTGTTGCTTCATTCAGAGTCCCTAAATTCAGTATCCATTAAGCCTGAAGTCTCTTCTCAGTCTGTGCATCAGACAATCTTGTATTCTGCTTTTGATCTGCAGAAAATTAAACTTGTTTGTTTCATCCATTTATTAGATTAGGATACATTTATCTCTTCTGTCAGTCCAAACACATCTTGGCCAGCTAATCTATTTACGCCACTTTGAAATAGGACAATGTATATTTAGGTTCCCACTTCTCTGCAGGGCAAGTTTTTTTAAGGGGTGGTTTGCATTTGTTTTCTCAATTTGCCTCAATTAGGACATGCTAGACACACATCTTATTCAAACACCCTGTAAGTTTTTATAAACAGCAGACTGGAATCGTTAAGTATATCCAACTGCTAACTTAAAAAAAAAAAACTGTTTGGGTAAATCCAATTCTTCCTATAAAGGCTGTACATGGAATCAATTTCCATGTCCTTATCAATGTCATGAAGACGTTCAGTTTCCTTCTGCATTGGTTACAGGTGTCTTGTACCATTCCCCGTGGTAATATGTGGTGTGTGTACATGTATGTTTATGTATACATATAGGGGTCCCATTAATGCTCTGTCATTTAATGGAAAATTGTTGTAGCAATAGTTTCATCAGGCCAATAATGCTTCTGTGTTGACCACCAATAGCAGTTTCAAAAGGAATGTATTCTGATGGACTTTGCTTCAAATCATATGCCCATGATGGCAGCTAGACTGCCCCATTATATAAACCCAGGCCCTAAAACTTTGATTTGCTTTGATTTCCTCAACTGGGAGCATGCCAACCTGGGAAGTAAGCAGTAGTGCTTAATGATGGCATTATCCAACTAAATGTATGGGGCAGTGGGCATTGGGCTCTGGACAAAATCTTTGGGGAAAGCTCTAGACTAGTGGGCCCCCTATAAACACAACAGTATGGTGTAGCCTTCGAGGTTTTATTCAGAACATGACCTCACAAATGTATCTTCTCTGTTTGTTTTTGTTCACTGAGCAGTATATTAATTAATCCTGGAAACCATCTTAAGATCCAAGAAGGTACTTTAGGATTTTTCATCGCAAGTGATGCCAAAGAAGTTAAAAGGTAAGAGTTTATTTTCAACTGGCTTTCTTTCTGGCCCAGCCATAGACACCTTGACGCACGGAAGTAGGCAGGCTTCCATAACCCCAAAACTCCTTAACATGTCTATGGCCATCAACTGGTGTAAGAAAAACTTCCACAGACTCCTGTTCATGTAGTCAATTCCACATGTCTAAATGAGAAAAATAAAATTTTAGAACTGAGAAGCCTAGTTACCTGCTCATTCATTTTATGAGGGAGAAAATGGGGGCTCAGAGAGCTGAATGACTGCTCAAGGTCATCCTGATTCCTGATGACCCAGAACAACATAACAAGACAACTGGCTGTTTGTCTAGTGCTCTTTACTTAATATTATCTGGGAAATTTACTTGAGAATTATCAGTTTTCTACTGTCCCTGCCAAATAGAATTTCAGAAGGTTGGGATTAATTTCAGATGGAATATGAAACTGGCTCTATTTCTGTTTGTGGCCTACTAGGTAAGTGGCTAAAGTTGTCAGTTTCAGTTGTTAAGCCACTCGAAGTACAGCACAGGATTTCATTGGCCTGCATGTTTCATGACATTTTTATTCGTATCCTTAAACCCGTTTAAGCAGCCTAGGAATTCACCAGGTCCTTTCCAGCACAACATGGAATATTGTTGTATTTGATTCTAGCCTATGAACTTGGATAAATTTACTAGCAGAAAATGCGATGCAAATGTTCAGACAGGTCATTTAGCTCAAGAGCAATATTCCATAAAATATTTTAAGTACATTATTAATTGTGAAGGTCTATCATTATTTATATAAGCCTATGGTCTTCATTGAATGAGTTCCTCGTCAAAGCCAGGCCTGTACTAGGTGTGCTACATTCTTTATTGCTGCTCTTCAAAATAACCCTGGAAGGTAAGTCTTCTTAAACACTCAGAGCTTTGGTTTCCTCATCTGTAAAACTGAGATAAGTGATTTGTCTGAGGCCATGAGGCACATAAGTAAGTGGCAGAGCCCAGAATGGAACTGGTCTTTCCTTTTCTAAAACCCACTCTCTTTCTACCAAATTTAATAATACTACCACATTCTTACAAAGGAGGGTTTATTATACCCCAGCACTATTTTAGGTACTAGGTTCTCTGTATCTAAAACTTGTTAAAATCTCACAGCAACCCCATGAGATAGGTAGCATTACTCTTTCCCACTTTACATATGAGGAAACTGAGGCACAACTTGGCTAACTAACTTGCCCAAAGCCATACTGCTAGTGAGGAATAAAGCCAGGAAGTTCGGTTCCAGAGCTTGCACTCTTAATTATTTGCCTGGGTTGAGCCTGACACACTGAGCACAGAACAATGACATGTGAGCGTGGATACTTAGGGTCCTCTTCCTCCCCACCCACTCTAGCAAACTAAGCCATACTGGCTACAGAAGCTTTCAGGAAAAAGAAAATATGGGCTGGTGGAAGAAAAAAGAATTCTTAAACTGAGCTCTCTAATAACTTAAATTTATTTCTGCAAATTGGGGAAAGATTGCCATGATTCAATTGTAGGGGAAAAATACCTCCCTACTCAGTTCACGGAATCTCCCTGTTGTTCAAGAGTATCCTGAGAACTGGGTACACCTGAGAAGGGAAATTAGGATGAATGGGACTGAACCTTCCCTCTCCCTGTGCTCCAATCAGGTCTCCTGGAGAAGAAGCTTGTGCCCTTGTCCAGACTGTGAGACACAAAAGCTTGAAACAGCATCTCAGCACCAAGTACAGGAGGCTGGGGAGCACAGGAGCACCATATATCACGTATACCTCCCAGATAGCAAATATAACATGAAACTCCCATTTGTGTAATTCTATTTCCTATTGCATCTCTCACTAATGAATGTCACAAATACCAGGCCGTCCAAAAAACAAATTACCTCCTATATTAGGGAGTGCAATATGTCTCATTTCAGTGCTTTATGGTATTCACAAATACATGCTGACACAATCAGCTACAACACCAGCCTGTAATTTTCCATGGTGTGTGATGTGTCAAAGCAAATGCTGTCAGTTAGGGGATTTCAAATAGATGAAGACTGCAGAAAACCACAGAAAGGACATTGGAGATTTGAATGAAACTAAACAAGTTTTGTAAAAATGGAAAAGTAGATTATGATGATCTAGTATCGAGTTTGCACCCTCCACTGCAAAAAAGCAGCAAAAGAAGTTAATGAATTCTGGCTCATAGAAAGCTTCAGATGCAGTGCTTTAGAAAATGAGGAGTGAAACCATCCCACTGCAGTCTTAAGAAGGTCACTTGAGGATGGACATTTGGGTACTTGCTCTTTCCTCCTTGCCACCAAATATTTTCCTTTTAAAATAACATTGGAACATAGACTTTAATATAGGAGTCACAAAACGGTGGCTCAGTGACTCAATTTGGCTTGCACATATGATTCTTTTGAGTCACAATTTTTAAAAATAAGTGAGTTGCCAAGGTGAAAAAAGTTACAAGCTTTTATATAAAAATCCTTATTACTCGTTTCTCCTGAAAAATTGGCAGACCTAACAATACTGGGAAGCAGTCTCAAACTCACTCATTCATTCACCCTTCAAGTATGGGTAAGTCATTTACATTTAGAAGGCTCTATACAAGGCACCAGGGAAACAGTGGTGAACAATGGGAGAAGTCCCAACTCTCACAGGGCTCATATTCTAGGCAGGAAAGAATGACAGTTTTTTTTTTTTTTTTTTTTTTTTAATTAATAGTAAAAGAATTAATGCAACTGAGTCACTGATTTGGGTTGGGTATAAGTGAAAGCTTCTCAGAGGGGATGGTATTTGAGCAGAGATTGAGATGAAGCTAAATAATCCATCAGGCAGAGATCAGATAGGAAGAGGAGATGGGCTGTGAAGAAGTTCATTGTGGGTAGGAACCCCAAGAAGGAAAGTGTGGCTAGGGAATAGATTTGGAGAGAGTGGTATGAGATGAGGTTAGAGAGAGGCAGAGGCTGGCTCCTAAAGCACTTTATAAAAAGGTTGGATCTGTTATAAAATGGAAATCATTGACAGCTTTAAGCTGATCTGATGTATATTTTGAAAAGGTCATTCTTCCTGCATTGTAGAGAATGAGAGGAATGGGGCAGGAGAAGAGGTGAGAGACTCAGCTCCTATTACACAGTTTAGGTGAGAGATGATGGCAGCTTGGACTGACCACTGAGTGGAGGTGGAGAGAAGTGGGTCCCATTCAGACTATATTTTGGAGAGTGTGCAGAACCCCCCAGTGAATTGGGTAGAAGTGAGGGAAAAAAGAGGAATGAAGGATGAAGGCTAGAGTCAGGGCTTAAATTGTGTTGATCTTAACCAAGATGAGGGATACTAGAGAAGGAGCAAGTTTTGGGTAGTAGGAAGTTAAGCATTCTATCTGGGCTCTGTTAGGTAGGAGATGTGTACTAAACATATACACAGTGATATCATAAAGGCAGTTGGATCTTAGAGTCTGGAGTTCTGGGGATAAGTGTGAATTGGAGATGAATATGTAAATGTGGGTGCTGTTTCTTGTCCTGGCAAGAAACAGATGACACACTTAAATGGGAAAAAGGAGGAGAGTTTTATGAAGAGAGTGTGTAAAGTTATGGGCAGATAGTTAAGGAAAAACAATAAGGGATGGCCAAACACTCCAGAGCTAGCAAGAAAGGGGAGCCACCTTCACCCTAGATCTGTAGGGTCAAGGGGAAGGAGGGCTATCAGGAGCTGGAGAGAGAGGCTGTCATGTGCCATTTCATGGACCTGGCCAGGAGGGCACCCAGGGGGTCAAGGTGGTGACCTCATCCCCCCTCACCCTACAGTCTCCTGTTGACTCCTCCCACTGGACATGCAGACCAGGAAACTGGAGGACAAGGTCACAGTAAGAAGAAAACCATCATTTAGTGCATGTTCTCAGGGCTGGATAGCATGGGAATTGGTCCAGTCAGCATTGGAGTAAAATAAGCTATGAAACTCCAGAGGGGGTTTGACAGAGGAACCCACTGACTCGTGGCTTTCGTTTTTCCTTCTCTGCAGACCTCCTCAACTCTGTCTCACTTTGGCTGACCAGAAAAGGTGCTTTCAGAGTGACAAGGTTGATATTTTCATTTGACCGAGAAACGACATACTTCTGCCCCCTCAAGTATATATTTGACCAGACTGTGGGACTTTTGGTGTTGTATTTAACTTCCCCACCAAGGGCCCAGGGCTCATTGCCCACGTGTCCCCATGAGTAGCATCAAAGGCTGTTCTCAAAAATGAAAGACGAGTGAGCAGCAACTCACATCAGCAACTTTTTTCCCAGTTCCTTTGCAAATGGAAGTTTATGAAAAGGAGCACTAACTCAAATCACAGAATCCTGTGTTTGAAATAAACGGTCTTGCAACAAACATTTCCGACTGCAAATGTCTAAACCTTTCAAAAGATTAAAGGAAATTAATGCTGGCATGTTTCATTAATTTGGCACCACCGTGGAGGAAATGTGGTACTCATTTCATTTGGGTGGATTATGAAATGTGTCAGTTTTTCCATTCTCTTTTTCCAGGGCATTTTTTTACTGCAAGGCCTGTCATGATGACATCACAGATCCCAAAAGAATAAAAAAATGTGGCTGCAAACGGCGTAAGTAGTGTTTCTCTCCCCGTCCCCTCCCTCTCTCATTCCCATTCCCCAAATTCCTTTTCCTTTCCTTTCCTTATTAGAGAAACACTAAGCATCAAGAGTTTTCTTGAATATGTTTATGTTTCACCCACCAGTTTAAAGAAATATGAAATCAATACCTGTCCTTGCTTTGTTAGAGCAGAGGATGAAAAATCACCACCGTCAACACCTAGGAATGAACCCTGTGCCTAGTCCCTGCTTCTTTACTCTAGAGACGCCTCAGTAGATGTGTCCAGTCTAACACAGACAAGTATGATATATAAAAAGGAGGAGAACTAAAGCCATAGAGAATGAAGTGTTTTTGTATCATGATTTCCAGTGGATTGGGTACCCCTGGGTATATGGGGTTGAGAGAGAAACTAAATCTGAGGACTTGGTCCCCAAAATGGAAGTTGTCTCTTTCCATTTGGAATTCCTGCCAGTTTTAATACCACAGGCTGGAATTTGCAACTGTGATGCCTTCAGACTGCCCCCAAGAAAAAGCTTTCCATTGTCAAAGGGCTTCAATTGTCATCGTCCCAAAGGTCGAGCTCATGCACCGTTGCTCTTTGGGGTAGACTAGACTGGGCTCAGTTGTTTCTGGCATATTCTGTCTCAAGACCCCTCTAAAGCTGTTTGCCACTGGGGCCTCTTGAGAAAGATATAGTGAGTCTAGAACGTGGAATTGTGAGCTCCTGAGACAACATAACTTAAGTGGCCTTTGCTTTGAGAAGGTTGTGCCTTTTGCAGTAATTATGCTGTATTGCCTAATAGAAATTGTTCTCAACCCTCGAAAAACAACAACAACAAAAAAGATGCCATCCTTCCTATGGTGAGTTAGTGTTTTAGAAGCTCCTCACAATCATTGCTTTGATTCTCACCCTAACCCCATGTAATTGGCAGGGGTGTTATTAATCCCATTTTACAAAAAGAGGAAACTAAGCTTCCAAGTTTGAGAGGATGAGATTGCTGACAGTCACACAGCCAACATACAGGGATTTGGGCACACCTGAAGGCCTCTATTGATTCTCTGGGTGCTCTAACAGTTTTTTGCAGAAGGGAAAGGAAAGATGGGCAGTCTTGGGTCTGATGAGTAAGAACAATTATGAAAGATGACCCCATAAAAATCCTGGTTCACAAGCAGAAGCCAGACAGAAGAGCACCATTTCTGAGGTATGCCACTGAAGGAAGGACGTTTTTCATTGTACTCCTAGAGGGGGTACAGAAAATGTAGAACCAGTCATCTGTAAATATCGCTCTGCTGGAGCATAGAGAAGTTCCTCAATCCATGGGGAAAATTCCCTTGGGGTGCACTCTTGGTCTAGAGAAGTTTCTGCAGAAATCCCCTCAGGATGGGGCAGCTTAGGCCCATGGGTTTCCTCCCCCTGTTTCCACTGACTTAATACAGCTGGTCCCCTTCCCCCAGACTCTTACAAAGATGAGTATTTATTGATATCTCAAAACAAGAGCCTCTAATTTCTTGGGACCTAAGAATTCCCTGATTCTGACAACCTACCAAGAAGAGCATCTAAGAGAGAACAAGGCCTAGAACGAATCTCACTGCCCATTCAACCCCCACAGACCCCATGAATCCAAAGGCCGTCTTCACCAGGCAGTCCATCCTAGCCATGCTCAGTTGGTTGTGGACACAGCAGCATGGCTGAGTTGACCAGACATCTCCTGAATCATTTCAATCAGAAGGAGCACAACCGTCTGAGGGTTGAAGCAAATAAGAGAGAACAACAAATACAAGAGGTGAACAATTCTGTAAGGAACGCTTGTAGTGAGGAGTTGAGAAAGGGAGGAAAGTGAGGCCAATAATCCCTGACAGGATATTTGCCAGACCCTCGTCCCACAGAGTATCAAGGAACTAGCAAGACTGTGATTCAAGTATTGATTAGCCATTCACATATTTTTGAGTATCTTCTTTGAATGAGGTGCTATTTTTGGTTCCAGGGATGGAGTGGTGAACAAGGTAAAGTCCCTGCCCTCCTGAATCTTTTACTCTGGTGAATGGAGACAAACCATGATCTTGCAAATAAATAAATTCAGAGATAGCCAGTGCTAAGAGGAGAGAAGAGACTGTCTGAGGGTTGAGGAATACTGCAGTGGCGCTACTTTATAGCTTGGAAGGTCAGGAAGGCCTCAGTCAGGGCTGATGTTGAGGTCAAGACCCAATCCAGATAAAGAGAAGAGCAAAGGTCAAGGTCAGGAGGCAGGAATGAGTTTGTGGTGTTTGAAGGATAGAAGAAAGACCAATGGCACTGGGGAGATAATAGTATGAGATGAGATTAGAGAGGGAGGGAGGGGCTGTGGTAAGAAGTGGGGGTTTTAGTCTTTTATTAGGAAGTCATTGGAAGATTTTAAGTGAGGAAATGTCATCATTAGTTCTTAGTTTAAAAGATGTCCCTGGTGTCCAGATGGAGAGCATTCTCTGGAGGAAGGAGTGGAAGTGGAAGGATGAAGTGAGAACTTCCCTGACTCTTGCTCTGACATTGGAATGTCCCTCATAGGATGCCATAGTGGAACACAGCAGACTAAACTGTCCCTAGAAATAAGAAATAAGGATTTGGCCTCTAGGATATTTTTCCACCTTGGTTCCAGACAAATAAACAGCAGCAGGCTTTAGCTTCATCCTGGAGAGAGAGGCACATAATTGTTTGAAATAATTTTATTCTCTTCATTTCCTTTAAAGTTGGTGGAGCTAGTGAGGTATATAATCTCCCATTACACACTGCACCAATTGCTGCAAAAGGCCTGCCTCTACAAAGCCAAGCCAGTGCAACAAGGGCCTCACTTCCTTCTCTGTACATCTGCGTGCCTCCTCCCCCAACCTCAGCTTCTTCATTTCACAAAGGCCTTTGGCTATGTAACAATCAAAATTGTCCGAATATTGTTCCTACTAATTGAAAGGCCATAGAACAGAGGGCACGATGCAGATGTGTGTATGAGGTGAGGGGGTGGTTAGAATAAAATGAATTATTAAAAATAAACCTCCCCATGTAGGTCAGGCAAGTGAGGAAATTGGAGAAGATGTTTTAGTTGCAAAGAACTTTAATTAGAAGAAACTAGGATTATTAATAACACACTGCGGGGACCCCCATGCTTTTGAACAGACATTGCTTGGTTCCCAGTCTAAGTTGGAGAAGACAGCTGACCCACATACTCATCTGTCCAAACGTGTTAGTCCGGGTATTAATAATTCACCCTGGAATGGTAGATCCCTTGAGGGCAGAGCCCATGACAGTCGCTGGCCCTTACCCATAGCTTCCTAACCCTCCTTCCCCAACCCAGTCTTCCCCTTTCACCTCCACCCCTACCTCCTCATTCACTTTCATTCAGTAACCTTCAACATTTCACGTCATCTCATCTGGAGAAATATCAGGTGCAGACATTCCATTTCTGGAAATCCTGTGATAGTATAGTTTAACGTTTGCATTTCTTTCCATTTCTTCATAGCTCTCTATCAAGGAAAAGAGTCAAATTCAGCTGTCTGGCCGAGGAGCAAGTTCTCAGGGTCTACTATTTACCCATTTTCTTTTTCTGTGTAACAAACATTGTCTAATGATTTATATTTCTTCCCCCAGCCTCTAAAAGTTTGCCAAAGTGTGGACTCCTAGGGGACAAGTAATGTCTAGTTTGATGTGTTTGAAGGAATTTTCTTTGACTGCAAATCATTGACATATCTTTGATTTATTTTTTTTCTCTTTGCTGCCTTGGAATACGGCCCCTACTCTATTTTAACTGCACACTGGTAGTGATATATTGTGAGTAAAACGGGTTCCCAGCAGCCCGGAGTCCAGTTCCCCCTGTCTTTCTCTAGAAGAGATACTCTTTTAATTTTCTGTACAGTTGTAGTTTCCTTTTTACTTTTGGTATTTATGTTGCATGTAGCAGTGACATCATGCCCCAACTCCTTCATCCCCCAACGCAGTCTACAGAGTAGTCTGGAGCCGGAGAGTCCACAGGGAGCCTGCTCTCCATCCATCCACCGCAGTCCCCAGGCTCTGGCCAGCTTCGGGCACTGTCTTATTTTTCCATTTGAAAATAAGACCTTGACAACAGTGTGTTTCTCTTGAAGACCTTGTCTCAGGACTTTTAAGGGACTCTGATTAGGCTGAAATAATTACCACTATAGCTGTAGATGCTTCATCAGCTGGGGTAATTGTCATGCTTGCCTTTGATAAATTATACTTGGTCTCCTTTGCTATTGAGCTTCAATTCCTCTCCTAAAGGAAACACATATGCCACATATATATTCCCATGTTGTGATATATATATATACACACACACACACACAATATGTACCATGATGTATCAGAATATATGTACATTCTTATATGTAAAAATCCATATTTTTACATATAAGAGTAGAGATATTCCATAGTGTGATGTATTTATTGCAGTATATGCCTCTCCGTACGAGAAGTGCTCACTAGATAATTAATTGGTTACTCAACTTTGGGACTGTAAGTATCTTAATTGTTTTACTGGAGACAAGTATTTGCACAGTGGTAATTATTTTCTGCAGTCTACGAAGTTTCCTAGCTTTACAATGAAGTTTTTCTTTTAGTCAGTACTCAGTAGGACACACCCAGTTGCTTTATGAGTGTTAGTCAGACATCTTGGAAGATCTGTTTACCTGTTTAAGGCAGAAAAACTGACTGGAGGAGAACATTCCATTTCAGCAATGAGCTATGCATAAGTCTGAACAAGTCAATGCAAGTGTCTGAACCTCTAGCTTACTCAAGGAATAGGATGTCCTTTTACTCAACAAGATGTGGCCATTGAGGAGGAGCTTTTAAGGCCAGCGTTGAGCTTTGGGTCTTTACTCGTGTTTGTAAGGCTCTACTGAAAAGGAGACCCAATCTGTGGAACAGTTCAGTCCAATGGCTCTGGAATTTGGAGAAGATGTTTCAAATTCGGTCCTCTCATTCCTTTGCAGCAAAAGAGGCAAGTTGATCATCTGATTTTTGTTAGTCATCAGTGTTTGGAGGGTATAGATTGCTCACTTTAAAAACAAAACACAGCAATGACCTTCTTCAATTCAATGCACAATCTTGCCAAAATCGACTCTGTGGCTTTTTTCATCGACAGAACCCTTTAACCATGGCTTGAGGGCATGGCCCTCTTTCATACCTGCAGAGTTGCATACTAAATTGAATGCTCCTTCAGAATTGGAGAGAAAATGTGATGTCAATCAACCAACAACTCTAGTGCCAAATACTTCTGCCTTCCTCAGCCACAATATGGTCGTTAGGGGCAGAATCAACTAGCTTGGTGTGCTCTGTGCTGCCAACATTAACTAGCTTTTTCTTTCTCCTCTTTCTGTTTTTGGAAAACCACCTGGAAGACCCTTCTTCTTACTCCAGAAGGTAATGGGAGGAATTTTGCTAAGTGAAGATATCATTTCTCATTTATAGGACTTGAAAGAATATTCTCTGATTCCCAGTGCCACATCAAAGGCCTCACCTTAAATCCTGGTGGACTTTTTCTTCTGTGGATATTTTTATTAGTAATGTTAGTTGCTGCAGAGCCCATGAAGAGTAGCTCCAGGGTTTATGCTTGGAAATAATTCCTCCTTCATTTGACTGATTTTAAAAGTGAGGTTGTGACCTGAGAAGTATCTATTGATTGAATGGCAGATGTTTTTTTCTTCCATCCCAGTCTTCCCTTGAATTTGCTTCACTTGAAATCTAAAATATTTTTCCCCAGCAGTTGGAAAACTCCACTTGGGCCCCTCAGTCCAGTACTGCTTTTTTCTGCCCCTTCCAATCCACCCTGGAAATTAAGATTCTGCAATTGGAAATTGACTGACAATTTGGTTGCTGATGCAGGAGGCAGATGGTGCTGAGGATAGGATGGAATCCAATTCTTCCTTCCATTCCAGGCTTGGCTCAGAAAGGCCAGCCAGCAGAGAACCTGAGTTTGACAGCTGGTTATCCATTTGACTTAAGGAAAGAGCAGTAACTGAGCTGCGTCTTCATCAGCCACTTTCCAACAGGTTTCTGATCTCATGATCACGGCCTTTCAGAATAGAGGAAAAGTTGTCCAAGAACACTTCTGAGAAGCCTTTTTGTTTTAAACCCTCAAGAGTAAACAGATAGTTTTGATGATGTCCATTAGGGAAATACTTTTATTTTGTCTCTAAATAGTACTAGGAAGTTATAATGGAAATATTGGTTGAATATCCACTTCACCGTGGTGAAGAAAAGCACATAAAAACTTTTTCTCAAATTGTGAAACTGCTAGGACCTAGGTCTTCGGAGGAAGATGGGACCCAGGGTCAAATTCTTAGCAACCACATAACCTCATAGAATCCATGGCCCTAGCCCAATAACAAGAACTTTATGAAGTGGACCACACAGTAAACTGAGTCCCTAGAGCCTTGTATTTCTGCTTTCCTAGAGTGAAGTTGGCCTATCGGGGCAATTAATTGAGCATGAAGTTTCAAGAGCCCTAAGATGGGATGACAAGTAGCTTCGGTGTTCACACTTGCCAGAGACACACTCTTGTCTGCTCCCAGTCTCAGGAAGCTGCAGCAGGGCTTTAAAAAGGAGACCCAGTCAACTGCCACCGAAATAGTCCTACTGTGCCAGCTGTGGCTGCAGACCCTAGACTCATCTCCTAGGACCTCTCACCCTTTCATTCCCCCTACCCCTAATCATCTGCTGTGGATCGTGAGAAGCCATTGAATTGAAATGACACTGCACATATTTCAATTCTCAGAGACAGCAGGGTCCTCTTTCTGCTCCTTTTGGAGAAAGGCTAGTTCCAATTGCCAGTGAACTAGCTGCTCTTCCACATCGATCCACTAGATGTCCTCATAGATCTACTTTGCATTACCATTGACATCCTGGGGAAAACGTTGTCTGAGAATTGGGATTTGGTAAGGGAACAATGGGTGACTATGTAAGAAAGAAAATTAGCAAACACCAAAGGAGAGAGGACGCTTTGTGTGGCCAGGGAGTAGATAAGAAATTTACTTCTGTTTTAATAAATCTGAAACTTTCAAAGTTCCACTTTGAGACCTAACCTTCGGAATTTAAAGTGGAACTCTTCGTATCTAAAATTAACGTTCTAACCTAAATCAGCTCTAGAAAAGGAAACAACCACTGAGAAATGGAAACAAAACACCAGTGGTTCTGAATATCCTGATTCACTAAAACAAAACTGAAGGATGAGGAAGCCAGAGAGAGTTGAGAGAGATGAGGGGTGGTAATTTCCAAATTAGGAGGTCCACGACTTAACTTTGATATAATTTAATTTTACAACTTGAGAGTATAATTTTACACAGACAGTGTTCAATTCTTCTGGAACATCTACCACCAGGGAGTCAACTCCTCATCAGCTTTTAGTTAAAGAGCTTGTTCATGATTTGAATAATGGCCCAGAGGAGAGTTCTTCCTGGCCAGTACTCATATCCTTCAAGCCTGATGAATCGCTCCACCAGGTCTTACCTTTAAGAAAGTGGACCCAGAAGTCTCTAGGTGAAGACACCTGACAGGGAGTCAATGGAAATGGACTATGCCAGCAGTAGCGAAAAAGAGCCACCTTCCCAGTTGGTGGCACCTTGATCTAGACATTCTGATTCCTGAAGGTTTGTCAACATGTGGGGCTCAATAGTTTTTAACTGTTTCTGTCTTGTCTTTGAGCCTCTCATTGATCGTTCCTGCTGATTTTTTTTTTCTTTGTGTGTGTGTGTGGTGGTGGTGGTGGTGGTGGTACTTGTTTGTCTTTTGAGATTTCTATTTTGCATTTGGTGTGAGTGTAAAAATGATTGGGAAGGAATGACGAGTAATAGCATGTTTTCTTTTTTATGCATATGCTGCTTTGGAATGTGACTGCTTATAATTAACAGTTAATCTTCTTATAGCAAATGGTTTTTTGCTGCTTCGATTACCAGTTTCAGCCTGTTCCTGCATGCTAACAATAAGAAATTTTAGAACAATGCATGGTCACCAGAACGGCTAACAATAACAGTTGCAAACAGTCCCTGAGAGCCACTGGTTTGTCGCTGTGTTTCTTCCTGAACTCATATCAAGTAGGAGGTTTACATCACCCATTCTGATCCATTTGCCTCTGAACAAATAGTTTCAAAAGTTATTTCATCTCCATCATCCTTCCCCTTATCCTTAAAGATGGTATATTTATAAGAACTTTCTTTCCCCATAAATGTGTCAGATTCTATTATTGTATATAAACCCAAAATGGCAGTATGGAAATGAAAACCAGGGACTGTTGCTAATGAGAAGCATAGCATTCCAGAGTTTGATGGGCTTCTCTTCTGCTACAGCATTTGATTAAAAAAATTGTTTTTCAAAACGATTTATCTATGATGAAACAAAAAATCATCCTTGTTTTCCTCTTCTGTGTAAATAACAAATCAATATTTCCAGTAAAAGAAATAAGAAGGAGAAAACAAGGGAATGTCTGCAGATTGTATGCCAGATCCAGATGCATTTAAGATAAATTTATGTTCATGTCTTTAATTGAAGACTTTTTTCCCTTTCTTGACTTCAGCCATTGCTGTTTGTTTGGGATGTCTGGGCATTCACACCATGCCTTCTAAATTCCTCTGATTCAAATGCTATAGTGGAAATTTTTTTTTTTTTTTTTGGTAAAAGCTAAAGCTCAAAGGAATGATATACCACCATTGAACAGGGCTGGGGCTGCATGATGATCTGAACAACAGACTAGCGAGGACACTAAAAGAACATGTCACTAAAAATGTGAGCCAAGTTTACAAGAATGGAGTTGCTGCTGAAGAGATCTCTCATTCATCTCCCCCAGTGCCTGTTCTTCACAATCATAACGTTACCCTTGCTTGACAAATATACTGTATGGCAAGTCATAAAGGTCTTAGAACAGGACTTGACCCATTTGAGAGATTTAAACCCCTCTTCCTGGTGACTGTAACATTCAAAGAGGGCAAAACCACAAGCCATATTTTAAAATAAGAGTGCAACCATTCTCTACAAAGAAAAAGAAAGAGGGGTGGGGGAAATGACTTTCAAAATGGAAGGTGTGGATGCAGGGAATAACACCTCCTCAGTTTAGGTTTACTATTTGGCAGTAATGCTTAGAATAAATGTGAATTCTTCTCCTACCTTGTGAGAGAAGCAGGCCAGTTCATGCTAAGTGATAAGCAAACATGTTTGCCTGTTGTAGCATCAAAGTGAGGTACAAAAACCTTCTCTTGTACTGAAATATAAATTGGCTTGAAAGGCAAAGGTGAAGCGCATTGGAAACTACGATGCTGACTTCCAACAACTTTTATAGGTTACCACTCAGTTTGGATCCCCAGGCAGTGCAGAACCTACCATACCAGCTTGAGAAGAGCTATCAATGCTGCATGCAAATTGCATTAAGATATTTCACACGGAACCTATTCTTTTATTTCATGTTTTGTCAGTTTTAATCGATTTTGGCAAATATTTTCTGTACAAGGAAAAAAACAAGAATATGATTAACCAATAGCCTGATTGCTTCCTGAATTTCTATTTGGTGGGGAGAGAAAGGCAGATGCGATTTTCAGATCCTCTCAGCTTTAAGCAGAAAATACACCCATGAGTAGCTAAATGCATTCCAATAGAGCAACATTTCGTATGCTTTTGGTGATTTCTTATTTGTGAACTGCCTTTAATGTCAAATCTGCAGCATTAGTCTTGAGTAGCTGCATTTCTTATATGGACAGATTTGGATATTTGTTCTGTCAAGAGTAAATTTAAATTCCTGTAGCCATCATGTAAACTCACTCTCGGGAAGTTCAGCAAAGGCATCCTCAGATTCTATATTAACACGTAATCGTTTCACATCTAATTTGATGAAAGCTTATCCCAGCCTCTGCCTAATGCCCAGAAATGGATGGAAATTAGAAAGCCTACATATTAGATATTTTTGCCTCTTGCAAAAACCATTTATTATACCAAATAAGCAACTAATTTAATTGATTGGCAGTGTGTGTATTTTGTCCTCCTGTATTAATCGTACCAGGGGAAAAGTGTTGGTTACATTTTTTGCTGTCGATAATTTGCTCTTCTTCCCATCTGAGAACCTGAGTGTATTCAGCCATGCCCTTTTCCTGTGGTCACCGCTTTACCTAGGGGAGAAAAATCATGTGCAACAGCCTTGGGGGACGATAAAGGCAATTTATATTTTCGCTGCTTTTTTGATGTACAACCAAACTGTTACCAACAATCACTCTGCATTTCTTTCTGGGTCAAGACTGTTAAAGTGAACTAAGACCTGTGTTAAATCCCTTCAGCTTCCTTCCAGCTGCCTTGCTGTGTGTGACCTTGCCATTAATTGCCGCTCTTCCTCTCCTCCCATCCAACCACACGGTTATAGCCAAGATGTCCATCTACAAGAGAATGAGACGGGCATGTTGTTTTGATTGCGGACGTTCTGAGCGTGACTGCTCGTGCATGTCAGGCCGTGTGCGTGGTAACGTGGACACCCTTGAGAGAGCCTTCCCACTTTCTTCTGTCTCTGTTAATGATTGCTCCACCAGTTTCCGTGCCTGTAAGTTTAACCTCAACACATGTAGTTCCATGTTTGTGCTGTCTGTGGTATCATCCCTGTCTTGTGCTGTGCCCTGTGGTTCTGAGTCAGTTGGGCTGATGTCTTCTTCCCAGTGTGAACTCCTGTGTGGTGACATGTTGCCCCAGCTGCCTGTGTCTCTGTGTACGTGCTGAGGAAGGCCTCCCTTCTGATTTTCTTAACTTGTGCTTCTCGTAATAGCATGCAGGACTGTGATATTACAGTCTGGTGATATCTTTCCTCTCTCTCCTTTAAATAAATGTAAATGGAAATTAAAGTGACAGCATATCACCTACTGTATTAATACAGAGATATGCGGAAGTGTACATCTTAATATTTTTGAAATGGCTGTAAATTGAATTGTATCAAAGGGAGGAAGGAAAGGGTGTAGCGAGAACAAGCCAGCTCTAGAATTAAATTGCTTTTAGTAAGCTTAGATAGTTTCTTAGATAGCTTCCAAAATATAACAGTTTTGATGCAGATGGAGATATAGATATATGTATGTATGTATTTTTTTTTCTTTTTACGGTGTCTCTCTAACCTGTGCCTCATTCCTCCCGTGCCAGATTTTGTCTTTTGTTCTGGAAAAGAGTATTGTATGTCTGTCAGCCTGCATTGGGCTAGTGGATTCCAGAGCTTTTTCTCAGAAAGATGACTATTTTGAAGGACTATTCCATTAATATATTTTATTTTTCCAATAGTATAGCCCCTGTTTAACTAAGGTATCTTGTAGCAATTGTGATTCCAAATGCCAACAAAAAATTTAAGTCAGAAACCTCTGTGATTTCCCCGAGTCCATAGCACAGGCCTCTGATGTCAGTCTTCTTTGTCATCCACAAGCTCAGAGATGTTAAAGAACCTGTCAAGGTTATGCAGCTGGTAGCTGGCAAGGTTGAGATGTGTCAGTTTCCTGAGACCTCCCTTATCCTTGCCTTCACCATGGACTTTGCTGTTTTTCTGATATGGTTCATAAGTGAAGTTCCTGAAAGCTCCAGTTTGAGACCCTGGGACCGTGGGTCTTGGTCCAAGTGCCAAAGGGGCTGTGGTTCCACTGGAGGACTTGACTTGAAGTATAACTAACTTTGTTTTCATGTTTTGGTAGCATAGAAGGTAGGAAATGCTTCTCGTTTCTGCACTTCCTTCCTTCCTCTTTAAAGCACCCAACACATTTATTGCTAACCTCTTGCTCCCTGTCCTCTCGCCTTCCAAGTGCTCAGAGCTGGTTGAGCTACACTTTCCCCAGCAGGGGTAGGTGTACACTGACAACAAGAGGAAGAAGATCACTGAGCTCTTAAGCATTTATTCCCATGGAAAATGAACTGGCTTGACTCCCCTGTGCCGGTGTTGAGGCTGGTCCCAGCGGAGTGCGGCTGTGTTGCAGGGATCCATGAGGCCTCTGGGGCTCAAGGAACCGGGACTTCACTGTGTGCCATGCCAGGTGCTTATGTTTGGGCCCGAAGTTCAAGTGCAAAGCATGATCTGTGCATCGAGCCGTATTGGAGGCATTTGGAAACCTTTCATCTAGGACCAGAGAGTCATCCTCTCTGATTCACGATTTCCTGCTGCTCCAGAGCAGTGCCAAGGGACAGGATTCACTTCAAAGTGATACCTAATGGAGGTTGCATTGAGAGGGAGTGTGGACTGCCCCATGGGCCTAAAATCTTGGAAAGATTTCTGTTAAAATCCTTAGATGCTGCCATATGAATCCTTATCACTTTATTTTCCCCTGAAGAGTTCTCTGTAGTTCCTATGCCAGTACAGAGATAAGCTAGGGCACAGCTGCACAGAGAACTTGTCTGTCTACGATGTGCGGCAAGATACCACGTTGAAAGATAGGTGCTGGGGAGGAAGAGCAGAGGAGGGCCTGAGGTGGCATGAATTGGTCACATCTCTTTGACTGATGGTGGTGAAAGTAACCACAAGCCCCGCTGGCTTACCTTTCTGCCTAATGCACGACTTCTGTTCTCAAATAATCATGAGGCTCTAAAACCTTAGCCTAGATTCAGTGGAGAAGAGAAAGGAGCCACTGTGGCTCTGAGCTAGGGCCCCTTGGTCATGTCCTGGCGCTGGCCAACAATGCCAATCACAGCAAACTCTGTGTCCCCCACGTAGACCCCATGGTGCCTAGTGTGTATAATTTCCATTATATCCAAGAGAAATCTTAATTAGAGGGATTTCTCAGCTGTGCAATTTAATCCAACCATTGATGGAGACCAGGGAGAAGAAAATCTTGGGGTGGGATTGTCCCATTCTCTAAGAAACATTCTGTGAGTGGCATGTTGTCCCTCCTGTGCCTCCAAAATCAGCCCCCACCAGGGAACACGTGGAGCTTTGGGCTGCATGTTGGAGCCTTAACTGGTACTGACAGCTCAGGGGGCGGTTTGCCTTCTCCGTTTCATCAGTCATCCTGCCGTCATCACTCCATCAAACAAAAGCAGATTTCATCCATCCCTGTGTGAGACCACTCACCTTTGACCATTAATAATAAGTTAGAAAAATCCATTCCAATTTGAGCCCCTTCTTGGGCCCACATAAGCCCTTCTTCTCCAATTAAAAAAATGTCTGTCTCTACGTGAAATTCCACTGGCAGCGCTCCAATAGCAATCCCCAGGCATCCCTCGCTGGTGGTGGAGTTGGGTGGTGCCCATTTGACAGAGCAAGTTGACTCAAGAGCAGCGGTGAGAGTGGGCTTTTCATTAAATATGAACAGATGTGAAATGTAGAGGGTTTGACAATTAGAAATGGCAGGAGAAGGGCCCTTGAATCAAAGTGAGGTCAGATGGGCGGATCAGATTACTTCTCTTACATTCTTTAGTTGTTCTGAAAATCATTTTGAATTAGTGTCAGCAGAGCCATGATGAGTTTTGCCCTTTGTCTTTTATGCTAGGGCTGTATTGTTTCCCAAGACACTCATTAAAGGTCATTATACTATTATGGAGCTTGCTTTGGTCGCAGTTTCCCAGTTGAGCCAGTGTGCTTTGGAGACTGCCTAATTCATTTCTCTCTTGCCTTTCGTCTCCCTCTTTACTCTATTTTTTTTCTTATAAGGGGAAAAATTTCCGTTTTCAAGGGATGTTAAATTGAAACACAAAGTCCCATTATGTGTTTTCTGAAGTGGGAAGAGAAGTAGCTGGTTCCCAGAGGAATAGTAATATATTAAAAGTGTTCACACAGTTCTGAAAACCTGCCTTCTAACAGCAGGGGCTGCCTGCTCGGTGTACCCCTCTATGGAGGTGTGGCCCATTACCGTGGATCGGTTAAGTCACGTGCTATTATGATAGTTGTCTTCTGTGGAACTCAGGAGCAGATGGAAGGCCAGACTGTATTGACCAAAAGACCTTCAGAGGGGAAGGACTAGTTAAGGAAAGACAAAAATCAAAATAAAAGGTGTCAGAAAAGTAAGGTAAATTGTGACCGATAAGGATTCATCACAAAAGGATTTTATTTCTGGCAAGACTGAAATGTTCAATATGGTAGGCTAGAATCAGTGCATACAGTGTCATTTTATGATCATCTTGGTTTTGTTTCCACTTCAGATGGTCCTGGGCAAGAGTCCCAGCTCTCTCAAAAGACATCAGGATGGTGTGGGCCTTGGCTTTTTCATAAGTGGCTGTGTTCTGGTACTATTAAATGTAAAAAATGAATGTCTAGCAACATACACATGCACATAAATACAGAAGTAGATTCCAATCAGTATGATTTCTTCCCACTATAATTTTGTAAAATGGACCTTTCTCTCTCTTTAGAAGTTTATTCTTGTTATTTCAGTCTTGCCTGCTATCTGATTGCGAAGTGTAATAGAAAGGGACAATTAAAATTATGATGCAGTGGCAACGCAGGACCATATTGATTCAGACCTGCTGAGACCTGCCTGACATGATTCTGGTCACAAAGCATCAGTAACTCTGGCACAAACAAATTAATCATATGGTAGAAGAGAAGCAGACCTTTAGACTTGCACTTGGAACCAGCTTTAGCTAAAGTACGTGTGTGATCACTGACACCAACCTTTCAATTTACTAATAGTTTAAACCTACACAATTACATGCATCCTTTTGCAAACTACTGTAGCTAATTTTAAATTATACATGACTTTTATTTCGGGTACAAATATAATACAAGAAGGCATTCAACTCTGATGGTTAAGCTGAGAGAAGTCCAATATGGTCAGGTTGAAGGGAGACATACCAAAATCAGTTTAGTGTAATCTCGAGTCTTATCAGATAATAAACAAAAATCAGCTTATCCCAAGTAGCCTTTCGTTTGTACAGGCAGAGAATTAACATTGTCAATAGAACTAAAGTCACTGGAGTGAACTAATGGCATTTTGAAGTACATAAAATCAGATACAAGGGCAAGGGGTGGAAACAGCTCTAGGAAAATGTCTACAATAGGACACACCCTATCCTGACAGTCTCCAACGCCTGTTAAAGGAGAGTTAATTTAATAAGCTACATTTAAAAATCAGCAGCCTATAATTATCTCATTCATTTTATGTGCAGTTTTGGGCGACTTCCTCAAATTCCCCAATCCTAAATTCTATTTGCTTATTTTACTTCTGGGCCCTAAAAGCAATGACTCCCCTCTTTGCACTACCACTACCAGTGAGAAAAAGACAAAAAAAGGAGAGCCAAGGATAATAAGCACAAATCAATGTGATCATAGTTTTTCATGTATTCTTTTTAAAGCCCGTTCGTCTGAGTCTCCATTTTCTTCCATCTTCCCGTGCTTGCCATGCTCATGTGAGCGCGCTCCCTCTCTCTGTCAATATCCATCACACCTGTGCACACCAAGCACTACCAGAGCCTTTGGGTTCTCCCCTGGCTCTTTAGTTACCCTGGCCCATGCGTCCTGATTTGACCCTTTGTACTTCACTGCAGGAAGTAAAAACAAAGTGGCAGATCGGCCTAGGCAGCCATTGGGTTGTCGCCTGTGACTAAGACCTAGTGATGGACCTGGAAGGGGCTTCTTAGGATACTCTTGTTGGTAGCAGGCGAGGCTACCGAAGCCACTGCCTTTTGCTTGATTTTGTGATAGCCACACTGAGCCATAGGTTGACTGGACGTATACCTTACTCTGGGCCTTAGCTCACTCTGTGCAGTGGGCAGCTTCTTAAATCAGCATTGTAAGGCAGAAATCCTGCTCTGGTAAAATTGCCTTTGAGAAGGATCCTTTACATCGCTCGTCTGTTCAAAAGCTCTCAACGCACTGGGTTCTCCACCAGAATAAATAGCTGGTTGTTTCAGTTGAGTGTCAGGTAAAGTCACTGGCTTGTATTTGGGGACCTTGTTGTGCTTCCACCACCTTCAAAACAAGAGTGTGATTGAATTCCTGAAGATGAATACACTATGAAGATGTACTGCAGGTAGATGAAAAGAGACAGGAACAGTAGGCAAAAGGCAGCCAACTTCTCAAAAGAAATTCTTTGAAACAGGATTGGGAAACAAGAAGTAGAAAGGTCAGAATGAGGGGAGCTGACAGGGTCCTTTGTGTATACCCCATCATGGGACACCTCTCTTCCCAGGGACACTGTGCTGTAATAAATGACTCGGCTCTTTAAGGACAAACTAGAAAAGACGTTGGCATGCCTCACATAAGCCCAGAAGAGGCCCTTATGCAAGGTGACATAGAAATTATGTTTGCTTTTTTATTTCAGGACAGTGGCCGGTTGTCAGGATACTCATCCTGACAGCTTCTACCACCAGGCAGTGGCTGCTTCCTCTTACCTCTATGGTGGAGGGCAGATGTGGCCAGTTAGCTCCTCATCTTCCATCCTCCTCCACTATCTCAGGCGACAGATGCCAGGGCCAGCCCGCCTTCCACTTGAGCTTTCTTGTCAAGGCTCTGCCTTGAGCCCAAATCCTGACCTTTACTGTATGAAATAAAGTACTGATGAACAAGCAGAGGTTTGAATTAGAGCAGGCTTGGAGCAAATGTCAAGTCCATCTCTGCCTCCTTCCTCCACCTGCACCAGGAGCCTCGGTTAGACCCAGTCTGGAGTTTGCAGCGCCTTAGGCTTTATGGGTCTGGGGAGACATAACTTATTAACAAAGAGTTATTAAATTTTTATCAATTTTACAACACAATGTAAATGCCTCCTATGAATCTACATTGTATTCATTATCATTTAAAACGTTAATTAAGTCGAAGTTGCATTTAATTTCTCTCTAAATGGGCCTCTGGGAAGAGGCTTTTAGAAACATCTGTGGGAGCGTGCGGCTCACAGAGCTGGGGAATCCCCCAGCCCGCATTCAGGCTCGCCCCCTGAGTTGATTGCTGTCACGTGTCTGTGGCTAATTTGTTGTGATGTGATTGGGCATTGTCTCAAATTAGTATCAGACCAATAATGGTGTGAAGTCACTCGAGAGAGGCTTGTGGGGCAGTGGCACAGGCTTCACTGCATCCTGCCTTCCTTCCCCATCCGGGCAGAAATGGACAGTGGGTCTGCAGCACCTCTGGTCTCCGTCATGCCTTGGGATTCTCCTTCTCATATGGTGCCCATCATTTCAGTTGGATACTTTCTTCATCGGAGATGGATGCTTGTCATCTGGCCCAGCACATTTAGGACATTTGCCAGCATGCTCTTCGGAATGATCTTAACATTTGGGATCTTTGACTCCCAGTGAAGCCTAGAAGCTGCAAGCACAGAGCAGCCAAAAATGGAAACCAGAATGGAGTGGAGGTAGAAATTATAAGCAGGTCATGCTCATTGGTGAGGAGAGACAGAAGGAGGCATACTACCAACATTTGCTGAAAAATTGCGTTTCTCTTTTGAGGCTAGGATCATGTTTTAGTCTTATCTGAGCGTGGGGTCACTCCCCAAAGAGATCTATATTCTATGTATACTGCATCACCAAGGGAGTGAGGTTTGTTGACACAGCAGTACTAAGAAATGGCTAGTTGGTTAACTTGGATTCATGTTACAACTAGACTTAGTGTAGTCTCTACTCTTACTGTGTGCAAGCAACTCTGAGAACACAGGGAGGATATGTGTATGTGTTGTTATTGTTGTTACATGTAACACTTATATAGCATTTGCTGCGTTACTGGCACTACTCTGCCTATTACTACAAATATTAATTAATTTAACCCTTATTATGAGGTAACTGTTGTTTGCAGTCGAGGTAACTGTAACCTGAGACATCTGCAATGTGCCCCATTTACAGACTAAGGCACAAGGGTCTCATAGCCAGTGAGTCTGGCCACGGGTCTCATAGCCTTATGTCACAGTCTCATGACTTGCCAAGGGTCTCATAGCCAGTGACTGGTGGAGCTGGGATTTCAACACAGGCCATGTGGCTCCACAGTGTGTGGAGTTGGTTGAGTTGCTCAGTTACTCTTGCAGTTGAATGTGATGGATAAGTCACTTAATCTCCAAGGGAGGAGATAAAAGTGAGGATTCCGGTAACGAAAACTCAAGATAACGTAGGGAGTCCTGGGGGACCTCCTGCACAGCAGCTGGTCACCCAATTTGGCTGAAGTTTAAGACTTAGCATGCAGGGAGTGGACCCCCCTGAAGGGTAAAATGGGGCTCCATTCCTGGCAGGGTCCAGGTCAAGGTTTTTGTTCTTAGTCTGTAATATGATAGAAAGTCTTTAGACAATGGGACACTATCATATTGGTGTTTGATCAGGGAAGTGACCTAACAGAGCCTTTGTTTTGGGAGGGCTGCTGTGGCTGCAGGGGAGGAAGGGACTGGCTAGGGGGCAGCTGGAAGCCCCCCTCTCAGGAGACAAACAGAGGGGAGCCTGTGGTGGGAGGGCCAGGGCCCAGCTGCTCTGAGAAGCCTTCGGAAGGAAGACTTGATCTATAGTGTACAGGACCCTGCAGCTGAAGCACATTATCCAGATACAAATCCAAGAAGTTAGAGTCTTTAAAAGACAGTTTAATTAGTGGCTCTGGAGCAGTTGAATTCCATGAGCCTAATTCTCCCCAGCTGACCCAGCAGCCATTGTGATTCCCAGCTGGGTTCACTAGTTTCCTTCTTATTGGAGGAAGATTTCCTGACCTCTGACCCAGGACTGGGAGACCCACCCGTCTGCATCCACTACCACTGGCCTTGGGGATCTACTTCTGTTTCCTTTTCCTAACCATTGTTTCTTCCTTCTTCCTCACTGTCCTCCCCAGTTCAAGTATGTCTCACATCTTGAGTGTGTTGAAGGTGACAGGCAGGCAGCTCTCACCTGCTGGTGTGAAGTATTGGCTCAGGCTGAACAGCAGACACAAAGCAAGTGGGAGCCACCAGTGGGGACACCTGGCCAGCGCTGAGGCTCTTGCTTCCAGCTGCAGGTGGTAGTTTCGGTTAGAGATCATGGGAATTCTTCTTTAAATCCCAGTGTATGGCAAGGAGACTTTTCTCCTAGGAAGTCAGCATGTCTCCTTACATCAATGGGGGAAAAAATAATAAAGCGCTTCACATCCCATTCACTGAAAATGCACTGTAGTTTTCAACCACTTAACCTTCTTGAGTGGAAATACGAAACACATTTCCTGTGAAGTACTGCCACACAGAGTCCTAAAGAAGTCAAGTGGCATTTAGAAGTACCATGGACAACTTTCTTTTCGGTTTTACTGCTTTGTGCATAAGACCTTTGTCTGTGTCCTTTCTTATGTCAGCATCTGTGGTTGTGGCATTTGTGCGCACCATTGACCTCAGAGGGTCATTAAAACTGCATGGAAAAGCACTTGAGTCCTGGGTTCCCTCATGGTGGTAGGCTGTGCATGCTGAGAATGCCAACTTCTGGAAGTGCAATGTGGCAAAATGCACCAAGCCAACCAACTGTGTGTTGTCTTTCTCTCTCTGGGGCTTTCTCCCAAACCAGCGTGTTGAATTACCTGGATAGTCAGGGGACCCTCCATCGCCACATCTGCTTACAGGGGTTCTGCTTCCCCAGCTGACCTTTTTCCCAAAGGGAATCTAAATGGACAGAGCTAAATCCAGCATTATCAGACCCTTGCATTTGAAATCTCAGAGGGAATTGCAGAGGCCTTTCTGTAAATAGCTAGGTAGTGCTTGCTTTGGAGGATGATTGCTACACATGCCCATAGATTTTTATTCTGAGGAGACATTCTTTTGATGTCTAGCTTAGATGAGCAGAACTAACCATAGTGGCCTTTCTTCTCTGACCCTCTCATTTGGTCATCCTCAGGAGGAGCTAGCCTCTTATATTCAAGAGAAACAGCAAGAAAAACTCCCCCAGCCTTTTCTAGTAAATCTGAAAGCTTTCATTCTAGCCCCTTCAATACAGCAAGAGGAGTCCCACCAAATGTTCCTAGAGCTGCAGAGAAAACCCTATGCAAACTGAAAGTGGAATCTTTTGAGGCAGATCTGCATTAGGGATGATCTACTGCACTGAGAGACTTATAAATGAAGTGAGAAACACTCCAACCCCAGAGCTGGCAGTGCACCAGCTGTATTGACAGTGCATAGATGGGCATCTGCACACCATAGAGCATGGGCTATCTTCTGGGAAGGGAGCTGACTGCTTGCGTTAAAATGATCTTCATTTTGGCCAATGTCAGCTTTCTGGGCTGGAGCCTGTTGGATCACACTCAGTCAAAAAAGGACCCAGGGGCTGCCTGCCTTCCCTCCAAGGTCAAAAATGTAGCATGCTGACATCCTTGGCTGGGCTTCCTATATTGGCAAGAATACTTGAGTAGGAAATGGCCTGGAGGATTCCAGTTCAGTAAATATTTGATGAGTAAAAGAATGAATAAATGAAGGGGTTCCCAACCCTTAAAGGAATTGGTGATGTGCTAGAAGCCAGATCGCCCCAGATCCATGAAGTTTCCCAAAACTTGCTAAGTAGCAGCTTACTGTATAGTATATGTATGTAAACATAAAAAAACTGGGATGCACAAGAAGATTAAGAGGGAAAAAATGTAGTAAGAAAAAACAAGGACATGACTGAAGGAACTAGAAAATGATCAACTGGTAGTTGCAATTGATATTCTTTGTGAAGGATACATGATGGGAAAGAAGATCTGGAAACAAAGTACCGGAAAATAACCACATAGGCAAAAATCCACCAATGCTTCAAATGAGGAGAGGCAGGGATACCACTATATATAGAGAATTTGCTCTAGAAAATCAAGGACTTGCGACATTCACATTGAGTTTTATTAATGTCAGCAAACCTGATTATTTTGCTGTGAGTCAGGGCGGCATAAAACCAATGCATTGGGCAGGGCTTATGAGAGGAAAGGGGCCTGTCGTAGATAGAGAGGTGTCAGCATCTGCAGGTGGGCGCATCAGCTTGCCCAAATGTAGAGAAACATTCAAGGCCTTTTATGGTGGTCAGGGTAATTGACTCTGACTCAAAATAGGCAGCTTGAATCCAACAGCAGCACCCAAATAATGACTCCTTCCACATGGAGGTATCCAAAAGCTGAATGTCTCATAGCTATTTCCCATTAAGAGCCATTATTCTGTTTGTTTTGCTCAAGCCAAGGAAGAGTTTTCTTGATCGTTCTCAAAGCTCTCTCAGGCTGCACCAAGCATTCCCTTACCTTTGAATGGTTCTGAAATGCTCTCTGCATTTTGTCAAGGTTGATCTGGCCATTTCTTCAGTGCAGATGAGTAAATTTCCACATATGGTCTGTAACATATCCAACGGAGAGAACACATCCAGCAGGGATGCTTCAAAACCAAAGCCCTAAACAGGTGTTACTAACAAGGCAGGCACAGTGACCTGCAGAGAAGAGAGATGCTAGGTGAAAATAAAAGCTGCAACTATGCTAGGAATGAAGACAGGGAGGAAGGGGCTCAGGTCATGTCACAGGGTCTGGAAGTTAGGGCATGAATGTGACATTTGCAAGGGGCTGGTTGCTGGAAACACTGCTCCTTCATAAATATCTTCTATTAAGATGAAGATGGGAAACAGACAGACATCTCCTGTCTTTCCTCCTCTGTATGTTAGGGGATTCTGAAGCCATCCCCTCACTGTGCAGTGAACTAAGAGATCTTGTTGGCAATTATAGCCTGAAATTCTAGGAAACGTCAGAGCAGGCAGATACAAGGATGAGATCTGTGAGTTTTCTGGAAACTTTGGAAGTCCTGGTGAAGTCATGCTTTGACATGTTCACTGAGTGGATGCTCATGGCTATAATAAGAGTAATGTCTTATGTGTGTTTGAGTCTTTGCACTTCTCAAGGCACCAACATCATCTCATTTCATCTAGGCATCCCCAGCATAGACATCATGTCCTACTACCATGTGACTTTGAGTAAGTCCCAGAACTTCAATATTTTTTAGCTTCGCCATCTACAAACTGGAGATAATAAGGACCTATCTCACAGAGTGGTTGCATGAATTCAGTGAGTGAATATATATAAAGATTGCCTGGCATATGTTGAATTATTGCTATCATCCTTCATTAACATATGAAATTAACAAAGAAACAGAGATGAACTTGACCAAGACTACACAGTGGATGAGTAGATTGCTAGATCAGAAGCCTGCCATCTCCCACAGTATTGATGGAAATAATAATGATAAGCCACTTTAACCATAACTAGTGCGTTTTTTTTTCAAATGACTGACTGTCATCAAGCTAGCCTTATGATAGGCCATATCAGCTACAGGCAGAGAAGCCCACAGATAGTGACTGAGAGTTGAACAGCTTAGTATAACAGACTATAAAATTTAAATGGAGTCAATTTGTTTAATTTCTAGATCATGGAATAATTGTCCCAACAGAAATAAGCCAACAAAAATACCAGTAGATAGCTGTTATCTCCCCAGAACATCGGTTTCCATCTTGACTACCCAGCAGGCCTTGCAAAATTTGCGTGTAAAATGAAGAAATTGGAAGATCATATTTCTAAGTTTCCTTTAAACTCTGAGACTCTGATTATCTTCCTTCTTCTAATCGAAAAAGGCTAAAAGTCCTTTTTGTTTCAACCCTTACTGTTATAAATCCTTCTAAAATGCTGGTGTCTATTACCCAACACTGTGGTAGGTCCTGTGAGGAAGAATGATGTGTATAGACACCTCGTAGTATATAAGTGTTATTGTTCTGTGAGTTTGCAGCTTCTAGGGCAGGAACTGGGCACACAGGAACACACAGAAAGAGCCCAGAAGACTCCTACAGGTCTCTACTTTATTGTCAGCTTGTTTTCTTCCAAGGTGTCTTTTATTTTTCCTCAAGGAAAGCTCAGAAAAAGGCCCTCTCCCCAACCCAGGGTCCTAGTATAATCTATGCTCCAGTGATTTGGAGGTTATCAATAATCAGAACGTTGTCAGCCACTGAAGCTCTCCCAGACCAGTTCATATGCAGTGTCTCTACAAATGGCCCCAGCCCTCCCGTAATGAATGCTAACTGTTGACCTCCCCAAAGAGCCTCCTCGTCATGTTTGTTACACCTTGTTTTGTTATTGCCAGGTCTCCAGGAATGAACTTGTGTAGCAGGAAGCATATAGGGCCAAACCGGGACACCATCTTCAGGCAAAAGAGGCTTCCTAGTTAGAATAGTACAGATTTGATGGATGAAAACAAATGTGTGTCTTAGATTTCAGCCCAGCTGTTAGAATCCCTAGGTCCTGGGATCTTTAGAAAACTGTGACTTCAGGTCTCATCATTCCTCATCCCCCTGAAACCCCTTCTTTATGGCTTGTCCATCCCTAAAATAGGTCTGGAGATCATCAGCAAATTCAGTGTGTTTTTGGGAGAGGGAGGGAAGTTGGAACACAAAAAGAGGAGAACAGATGGGGAAAGAAGACATTCCTGTCCTTTCAAATTCTATCAAAATTTATTTTTTGGATGATGGTCTTGATCTCAACTCATCTTTTTCTGTTGTTATTGTTGTTTTTTGAGATGGGACCTCCTTTTGTCACCTAGGCTGGAGTGCAGTGGTGTGATCAGAGCTCACTGCAGCCTTGAACTTTTAGGTTCAAGCAATCCTCTCACCTCAGCCTCCCGAGTAGCCAGGACTACAGGTGTGCACCACCATGCCTGACTCTTAACCTGTCTTTGAGGTCTGGTTGGTGTTGAGACCTCACATCATCACCTTTCCTACCTTGCTTTATAGTAGTTGGACTCTGTGTCTTGTTGATTTTGTCATTAATTAGATGAGTGCTTGGAGCAAGGCCAAGACTGGGCCCAAGTGTTTCACCCATGTCTTACCACTATCCCTTTCTTTGAGTAGACCTGATGTGTGGACAGGTCTAGGGACGGGTGGAATGAGTATCAAAACGAACATTGAAAATTCTGGGTTTTACACTGTGCCACTCTCTTCCCTCCTACCGATGGCCAAGTCCTCTGATTTGGCCTCCATATTACATTTCGAACTTTTTCTCACCATTGCCAGTGGCACTGCCAAGCTCACATGCTCGTTTCTTCTTCAGCTAGTCTGCCATTGTTGCCTTTCAACCTTTCAGTTAGTTCCCCTTGCCACCAAACCACCACCAACTTTAGTATTCTAAAGCACAGACTTTATCATGTTATCCCATTTTAAAGGGAGAGGAGACCTTTTGATGGTTCCTTGTTTTTTAAGAGGATAATTTCCAACTTTCTGCTATTAAAATGGTATTCAAAGCCCTTTGCAATTTGGCCTCAACCAGTTTCCCTAGTTCTGTTCTCCACATAAGCATCCATCATCTAACAATTCTCTAGAAGTGTCTTATTTGTGTTACTTAACACATTTCTGGAACCTTTTCCTGAGACTGTGATTATTTTCCTCTCCTCTTCTAGCAGATTGAAACTTACCCATCCTTCAAAGCAGAGGTCAGCACACTGTCCCATGGGCCCAGTCTGGCCTACCACCCATTGTAGTAAGTAAAGTTTCCTTGTAACATAGTAACATCCGTTCATTTGCTCAGCGTCCCTGGCTGCTTTCAGGCTACAACTGCAAAGTCGAGTAATTGTAACAAAGAGGGTATGGCCCAGAAAGCTCAAAATATTTATTATCTGGCCTTCTAGGGAAAAAGTTGGCCAACCTCTGCTGTGAAGGTACTGCCGTCTCTGTGAAGCCTTCTTGACTAGCTCACCCTGACCCCGAATTAGAAAAAGTGAATCTCTTTTCTGTAAGCCTGTAACATTTCATATAAACCCCATTTAGAGCAGTTTTTATGTTGAGGTTTTTGTAGAAGTCGACAATAGCAACAAACACCACATCTCATTGGTCTTTGAATTCTTAGTATATTGCACACAGTAACCAAGGCACACAGTGAGAATTCAACAAATTGCTGATTAACATGTAAACTCTGTTGAGAATATGTTTCCAGAGTTTATTAAGCATGTATCGCAAAAGAAAAGGTATTTCATGAGAACTTGAACCAGAGGCCAAAAAAAAAAAAAAAAAAAAAAAAAAAAAAGTCTCAAGGCTAGAGATCTTCCTTTCTTCCTTCTTGTTCCTTTATACCTTCTTGAACAGAATCTTTGTTTCTGAACAGCCTACAGCCAATTCCCTTGACTGCTGGACAACTCTTGAGTAGTTTGATCTTGAATTGATCACTGCTTCTTCTGAAGGTAACACATTTCTTCCATTGTTTCTGCTGACAGCACACGGTGGGCTCCGTAGTGGATCTGGGGGTGCTGATGTTTTCTCCTTCCATATGTCATTGGGTATTTGAGTCGGGGTAGGAAGCCATGGCAAACCCATTGCTTCTGTTCATCCATGTTTGATTCCTCATTGATTTGAATTTATCCCAAATAAATTTGGATATTTAAGGTTCTTAAGGCAGGGCGTGCACCTTTAATCGTTCAGACCCTAGCCAGTGGCCTAGACCTCATCTCACTGGACTAATACACAAGCTAACACTAGGAGTTATATCTAGGCAGGGTAAGCCCCCAGTTCAAATCTTGACAGCCCTGAACCCCACCAGATTCCCCTTCACCCTTCGCATCTGTCCAGAATTGCTCCTGGAAACCCTGTCTCTCCAGAGCACGTGGTAGCCAGCTGAGGTGGGAGATGGGGTGCCCGTGGCCTGTGCCTGAGACCCTCCTAGTCCAGTTCCCTGTCTGGATAACTGGAGACACTTCAGGCTCAAAGCAAGCATTGTGACATTTGGTTCTCTTCACACATGTGCCTTAGACAGATGGAAGAACTGAATGTAAAGAGATTCTACAGAGTGTATTGGAAATAACAAAATTGTGTATGTGTGTTTTTAAAGGATACCCTTTTGGTTGCCGCATAAGTTATTTTTGTTGTTGTTGTTGTTAGAGATTAAATCTCGATAACTTTTTGGAGTTAGAATGGTGGGCTTCCCGTCAGCTGAATGGGCTACACACTCGTCTTCTTTTTATAGCCATCCAAGAATGCCACTGCCTTCCTCACATCCCCTGCTATGTTATCAGCATGGTAGTTTTGCTTGAGATCAAATCAGGGCAACACAGGAACTGTCATTTTTCATTTACTGGGGTCCTTTGATCCCATTTGAGGTTTATTTGTTTCAAGTGAAAAATACAATCCCTATTGCATGCATCTATTCTTTAGAGTACTTTTTTATTTTATTTTTTTATGTTAGAGATCAAATCAGAGTTGTAAGTAGTATGGTCATTAGTTATCACCACTAGATTTCATAGGCTACACTTTATTTCTGTTCTTACAAAATCACCAGCCTTCTCTGTTGCATAATGATCACTTCCAGTGAAGACACAATATGCCTTTCTTGGGTACTTGGGTGTTAATTTATTTCACAGTTTCCTTTGTAGATACAATCAGAGTCACCTATCACATTCCTGTTTCTGCTTTTTATTGTGTTCCTTTGCTATTGCGTTTGTGTGATCTTTTTCTGAAAAATGACAGGTAGTGTTTCTCTGCTCACTGTATCAGTGACATATTTTCCACGACTTCTCTATTGCTATTTTAAAAATATAACATTTTATAGATGTAATCTTAGTTGTTTGTAACTTAGGTTTTGTTATATGAGCAAATTTCCTAAATGACATGTTGGTTTAGGTACATTTTTTAAAGAAAGGGAAAAATATTTCCTGCAGAATAGTTTCTTCTAAATTGTAAGTGAAGGAAAAGCTCTGTTAGTAAGATTATAATGCATTTTTCTGATTTCTTAGTACATCGAAATGCATGAACATTATTTTTATGTAAGTGATTAAGTTGCAGTTTTTAATAACATGTTGTTAGAGCAAAAAGAGCTATCCCTTTTGATTTATTTGTGTATTTACTGGGTGACTTACAGTGCTTTACATATTAGAATTGGTTTGTCAACAATTAACATTCTAGGTTTTTATATAACCCATACTTCAGGTAATAGAGGATTATTAAACTGCAACCAGTGTGTTAGAAATCTGCCTACTGGTAATAAAATTCTTATGTATAACAGCAGCTGAGAAATACTGCTGTATATTTATGCATAGATTGCAAGATAGATGGCCTGCAAACCGCAGAGGGGCCTGACATGCAGGTCCACCAGCAGGTGGCGCTGCTTTTCTAGAAATAAACCCTCTACCTGGCTTCTAGGTACTCTCCTCCTCCTCATTTTCTGCCTTTTCTCTTGCAGATTGTCTCCTTTATTTCTCTAAAATAAATATCTAAAACTGTTGTTGCTGTTGTTTGAAGAGATATACTGCCAGTAGGACAATGCCCCTCAATTGCTAAGGTTTATTTGAAATCCAGCTTGCCTGATGCAGTGCTTACTTGAAACAAGTCCCGGTTAAATACATGTTACTGTTTGTAAAAGGTGACTACACAATGCTGGATTCAGCACTGAGATCGGATTACCTGTGCTGTCTGATTATTGTTATGTGGCAAGTCCTCATTTTAATCTAATATCTATTTACACAAATTAATCCCATAGGCTTCTATTCACCTCAGGATAATGAGGGGCATTTTTATTAAAGTGACTGATTGATATACTGAATTAATGTTTTATATAAAAAAAATCACCTTAGTATGATGTTCTTTCATCACGGTTACTCTAGAATCCAGGTTGGGTACAGTGGCTCATGTCTGTAACCCCAGAACTTTGGGAAGCTGAGGCAAGTGGATCACTTGAGGTCAGGAGTTTGAGACCAGCCTTGCCAACATGGTGAAACCCCATCTCTACTAAAATACAAACACTGGCCAGGCGCCTGTAATCTCAGCTACTTTGGAGGCTGAGATAGTAGAGTTGCTTGAACTCAGGAGGCGGAGCTTGCAGTGAGCCAAGATTGTGCCACTGCATTCTAGACGGGGTGACAGAGCGAGACTCCGTCTCAAAACAAACAAGCAAACAAACATAAAACTAAATAATAATACTAATAAAAGAGTTACTCTAGAATCCAAGTCATCCAAAGCATGTTGCTTTTCTCTCGGGGCCAGAACTACATTTTGACAAACAGGATCAGAGTTTTTATTATGTTTTGTTATGTTTTTTAAGAATACTTTTCACAGAAAAGCTGATCAGCTCATCAACTTGGGTATCATAAATGAGGACAAAAATCAAATATGCAAGCAAAACTATTTTTAAACATTATTTTGTCCACACATACCCGATTTTTCAACCATTTTTTTCAAGACACAGCTATATTTTTTTACTGTTTTTTCACAGTCTGCGGTATTCCTTTGTACAGGATATTTGAGTGTAAACATTAGCTTATGTAGGAGAAAATGAATTTATTGAGGTTACAGAAGGGGAGAATTGAAATATGTCTCAGGATGACTCATTTATTTGTTTATTTTCTTCATTATTAAATTTTCTTCCTTTTTTTTTTTTTTTAAAGAAAACATTGTCTTACTGTGTCATCCAGGCTGGAGTGTAGTTGTACAATCTCGGCTCACAGAAACTTCTGCCTCCCGGGTTCAAGTGATTCTCCTGCCTCAGCCTACCAAGTAGCTGGGAATACAGGCATATGCCACCATGCCCAGCTAATTTTTGTATTTTTAGAGTCGGGGTTTCGCAATATTGGCCAGGCTGATCTTGAACTGACCTCAAGATATCCACCTGCCTCAGCCTCCCAAAGTGCTGGGATTACAGATGTGAGCCACCATGCCCAGCCCTTCGTTATTAAATTTTCTACCTATCAGGCCATAAAGAACTTTGGAAGCATAGGCAGTATTTTACTCTTTTAATAGGATTTCTCTCTTTTGAGTTTTTAAAGTTTTCTCAGGCATACTGCACTAAGGGCTGCAAGTTGATCTAGATAATATAATGTACATTCTTATTTAATTCACCCATGTGATTTTCACAGAAAACATCTTGAAGTGTTATTGATTCAACAAAACCAAGGAGGAGAGGATTGGGGAAACACATTCTTCTCAGTGAATCTACTTTAAAGCATTGGTTTTGTTGAAAATGATTTTTTGAAAATATGGATTGCAGTCAGTTTTCGTGTAAAAGTGAAACCCTGATGGGTTTCCTTCCAGTTCTCTGTAGAGTGGATGGTATCAGCTGGAGTAGCTAAAGACAGGAAATAGCCATCCTGAAATCAGGGTAAATTTACCTGGCTGGGCTGTGAGGAATAGGCCTTGTGAGTTTCACGGGACCCCTTTCTGAGGCATTAGATAACCTTATTTTCCTGTTGAATAAGTTCTCCAGAAAAAAAAGAGAAAAGAGACCTTCAATGGAACTGGACCATTGCCAAGGGCCTCCCTGCTTTAGTTCCATACACGAATGTGTGTTTCTTACCTTTGAAAGGAAAGTGGGCTGAGCAAGCTAGGCAGTTTCTGATAGACTTTTCCAAGATGCAAAGCGCACCCACTATCCTCTTTGAACTTCAGTATTTAAATCGAAGGAAAAATAACTTTCCCAGAGGATTCAGATTATTACCAAATATTGTCCAAATTCTATCATTTGGAAGGTAAACCTTTACACTATCTTCCCTTTATACCTCCAACTGTGCCCTCAAATACATCTTCCTGCACTAGCCAAACTGACTTTCTTACAGTTTCATATTTTCCAACCACCTTGACTTGGTTCAAGCTGTGTCCTCCGCCTGGCATGCCCTTCCCGCCCTCGATTGCCACTCCTTAGTCTGTTCAGCATCACGGGTCAAGTGCTCCCTGAGTGCCAGGCCCTGTGCTCCATCTGGGGATATACGGTAAATAAGGCTGACCTCTCTATTCATCCTATTCTTGTTTCAAGTCTTCTTCCTTTTCTTTCTTTCTTTCTTTCTTTCTTTCTTTCTTTCTTTCTTTCTTTTTTTCCTAACAATTCTCTCTTTAGGACTTACTTATTCGCTAACACATTTCATGTAGCCATCCCTTGACATTCTCATGCAACATCTTTTGTACTGTTGCTTTTACATAACTTACGAGTTCGTATATTCGTATTTGACGCAATTATCTAATTTCTCTGGCTAGGGTTGTGGTTCTCTCTTATTGTGCATCTTTAAAAAGATTTTAAAGAAAAGAACAAGAAAAAGTGATGTCCAGCATTAAACTCAGAGTCATTACAAATCAGAGCCAGAAAGGTCTCATACTTAACTAATGCTCATCCCCCCAGGAAAGGGAAGTGTCTTGCCAAGGCCACACGATTGATCCAAGGCAGGCCTAGAACCCGGGGCTCCTGATCACTAAGCTGTGCTTCTCCGCTTTGCAACATCGCCTCTGTAGCTGCTAGGAGCTATTTATTGGGAACTTTGCAGGCTCAGCATTGTAAGAGACTCAGTGATATGTAAACTCCAACAGAGCAGCTTATAAGCCTAGTAGGGGGAGTAGAACACATTCAAATTGAAAACAAGTTATAATAATGTAAGGCATGAGATCAGAAGTGCCAGGGGATTTTTTAAAGAAAGGAGAGAATTGATCTTGTCATAATCATCTGGGAAGGCCCCCTGGAGGAGGCAGCCTAACCTGTCTCTTCAAGGGTGGTCAAGTAGGCAGGTGAAAGGAAGACATGGTGGGAGGGCCTGGTAAAGGAGTCACTGCTTCTCTACCCCGCCATGCCCCTGCCCCTTCTTTTGTCTCCCACGTGTCTGAATACCCCGATCAATCCCATGACCTCCCAGCAGAAATTCAAGGGAAAGAGGCCCTCACAATCAGGCGGTGTGAATTTCCTGTAATTTAGAGGAAACAGTGGGGTTCCTCTGTCGCCATCTGTCTTTCATTTGTTCTTGCCGTGAATGGTTCCAGCCTTCTCCAATTGAGGTCCGTTTAAACGTTTTCTGGCTTTTCTTGTTTTTATGACATTTGGCAAAACCTAATTATTTGACTTGAGCACTTCATTGGGGCCATATGAAACAAGGGACAAAGGTGACAGTCGAATGAGATGCAAGGGTAGGGGTCAGGTGGGGGTGGGAAGGCTCACCCCATTCTAAGGGTTGGTTACTGGATCAATTGCTTGGGGCAGGAGAGTATGGACCCATGTGAATTACACCATGTCCAAAGGTGGCAGACTGGTGTGGAGAAGGACCCAGAGGCAGAGAACTCTCATTGTTCTGACTCTTCAAAGCCAAGGCAATAATCATGGGTAGCATTTAGAAAGAGCTCACCAGGACTTCTTTTAAGTGCTTTTCACATTTTCCATCCATTCTCACAACCCTATTAGATAGGTATTCCAATTCTCATTTTATTGGTGAGAAAACTGAAGTTAGATAATTTGCCAAATACCTAGGTTCAGACCCAACAGTGTGACTTCAAGGCCTGTGTGCTTAACTCTTACCCCTCTACCCACTCAATATGAGTTGGCATTTGTGGAAGGATATCCCATGCCTTAAAATCTTTATCTCAGGGATGGTACACTTGAGTGTCACTGGTTCCAGGGCCAGAAATGCAAACATGGGGTGCCTGCCGTATATCTGGGGGTACAGTAGGCAGCAGTGGGGCATTTGAGCAGCTGACAAGCTCCTGCCCCGGGAGAAAGGCACCCTTTTGGAATGAAGACTCAGTCCTCTATGAGATTTTTAATTAGAAGTTAGAAATCCATATTCATATGGACAATCTTCAGACTTAAAGATTGGTCCTCAGACTGTCAGCCTGCAGCTCCTGGTTATGTCCTGTAATCCCAAAGCATCTCCCAAATTTGGTGTCCTCCTTGGTCCAGTAGGGATCACGGTAGATCGTAGGACATCGAGGTATGGAGTAACTGATTTGACCTACAGTAAATCCAAATCTATTGATTATAAACTATCTTAGAAAAAGAGCTCTAAAGAGGGTCAGAGCTGGGACTTGGGCAGGTGGACTGACTCAAGAAGCTCATATCCTCATGCTGGTCTCACAGGCAGAATTCTGGCAGCAAATGATCTGAATTAGAAGTCAGCCGACCTGGGTCCTGGTTCAGGGTCTGCATATGAGTGCAGCTTTGAGGCAAAAGAGGGTGAAGCCAGAGCATCTCCAAGCATCTCCCAGTCCTTCTGTTGCACTCTACACCTTTTTCTCTAATGTGTTGACCAGAAAGGACCTGCCATACACTAGCATTATAAAATATTGCACAGGATGTGTCCAAGGATAAATTATAATAGCATACAGATAATGATTTTATAGTTCAAGAACATCCATAGAAGGTGATTATGCCCTTAAGAAATATACTAAATGCTGTGTTTAGTGTAAAGTCATAATCCACACTGGTCCTTACCTCCCAAGGTTAAAAGCATACTGTATTTCTAAAGTGTTCTGGCAGAACATTCTTCATCGGGCACCTGGGTTGCACTAAAAACCCATGCATTTTACCTTTATCTGAGTTTCAAAGAAAGTATCAGTGCACCCATCTGGAATATATATTAGAATTCTAGGGGGCTCTTGACACCACTGGCTCAATGGAAGATATGGTATTTCTGGATGAGCCAATAATAATAATGTTAATAATAATAGTGGTTCATATTTATATAACATCTTATGGTTTAGAAAACAGTTTCACATATACACAATTAGATTTTAGGCTGGTCTTTAAATATAAGAATCATTGGGGCAAGCATTAATTTAAAGAATATAAACAGCAAAGTGAAAATGGAAATGTATGATTGACTTCTTCTGCCAGTCATGGCTATTTGAAGCTGTTTGGCAGCAGGGAGGTGGGGGGCAAAAAAAGAAAAAGAAAGAAAGTAACGTTGGTGTCAAAATGTGTAAGCAAATAAAAACTTTCACCCCAAAGTGGAAATGTAAATCAACATTGTGTTAACCAGGAGAATTTGATGTGGGATGTGAAATAAAGTCCACGAGAGACCTGACCCCAGCTCTCTTTTCTGTTTCTCACTCTGGGCAGGTGGCAAATCTCAGATTCCTGAGGCAGCGTGATCTTTTCTCCACTCCTTTGGATGCCTGGCAATTTGTAAATCCACAAGGAAACATTTGTTTCAAGGGCCTTCCTTAACAATCTCATGCAAACAGCATGAAGTGATCAAAAGAAATAACTCTTGTCTTAGATTTGCCTTGTCCAGTTCTGTGGGGTGGCAGAACCAGTACCTCGAATACCTTTGAGAAATGGTGTTCAGGGCTGGAAATTGGGTGAGGTGAGAGAAGCTTTTGCCTTGGGCACCAAATTTAAGAGGAGACCCAAAACCTCAGGAATCAAGATAAATGATAGTTTCATGCAATATTTTCAAGCTATCAAAATAAAATATTTTCAAAATATCAAAATTTTAAAAATCCAGGATGAACAGAATGTCATAATTTTAAGTAAAGACAGGATAAATATTGATTCCAAAGCTGGCATTTAAGTACTGAATTCACTAGGGCTGGAAACAATAAGGACACCAGGAAACTAGCAGCTGCAGCCATAGGTGTGAGCCCTTCCAGGGTGCCAGGAGCAGTGTTTGGTATCTTACAGGCACTTTCTCTTGATACACTTTGGGGGACCTGATATGACCTACAGTAAATCCAAATCTATTTGATTGTAAACCATCTTAGAAAAAGAGTTCCTTTACAGGCTCCATAAATTCCATTACAGTCCATTTTGTCTTTGTTAAATGTATGGGTTGGAAATTACAATTCTTTTATTCACAATGATGATTTTAGACACACAGCTCAGAAAGATCAGCATTCACTTAAAAAATATATTAGCATGCTTGTATCTATTAAGCACTATTGCTTTGTAGGCTCCAGCTGATGATTTTAAGTAGACTGCAAAAGGGGAAGAAAAATCAAGGATAATTATAAATTCATAAATGCATAATTCATTGGCATAAAATGATTTAAATGGATTGGATGTGGAATTATCTATTTCCTCAAGAAAATAACAGAGATGTTCTGATTAAGCCCATAATCTAGTGTATGTGAAATTCTAGCCAAACTGATGGGGCACATTTTCTTTTCTGAAACTACCTTTGATAAGAAATGCATTACAAACTCATCAGTTTCCCTTCCTGTTAACAAAGAGACAGCAGCCGTCTGGATCATTCTGGATTCACAGTGAAACTGCCACACCATGTATCCTCCAACTAAAGCTGTGCAAGTTTGACAAGGGGCAGATGAATCCAGGAGTTATTGTGCAGGGGTTTAAATCTATGCGGCAGCTGACGGTTGAAATAATCATCTATATATCGCTCTGAGCTAGCTGGGGAAAGGTTGAAGCTGTATATTTTCAACATATCTAGTCTAATGGTTAATCTGTTGTCTTGTACGGGGCTCTCGCAGGGTGGACTGGCAGCACACGCTGACAGCTTCGAGGAATTGCTCACGGTAGATGTGGTTCGCCTTGCTTTCCAAAGTACTGGATGGATGAATTTAACTTAGCTTGAGTTGGAAAATGTGAAACTCACCTGACTCATGACCTCAAACATGAATGGACCAGCAGGGCTAATAGTGGATTGGGTGTTAGGGACAGTAGAGTCACTAAACTACCTCCGTTCCTCTCGACGTCCCCAGATCTGTGTACTTCAGGTGTGCTTCATGGGTATTTCTTTTGTTATTTGGCTGTCTTGACAGGTTGGGAAGAACATTGTTCTTTGTGGAGACTGGAAAGCAAGGGAAATATGAGAAGATTAAACTACTGCAGGGGTCAGCAAAGTTTCTCTGTCAAAGGTCAGCAAATTAATATCTTAGTCTTTGCAACACATATGGCAAAGTCCTCAACTTTGTCGTTAGAGATGGAAGCAGCCAGGGATGGCAGGTAAACCAACAACTGTGGCTATGGTCTGAAAAAATTTTATTTATAGCCACCAAAATTTGAATTTCATGTCATTTTAGTGGATTACAAAATATTATTATTCTTAGATTTTTTTCCCCAATGACTTAAAAATGTAAACACATGTTTAGCTCATGGGATGTACAAAAACAGGTGGCAGGCTACAGTTTGCTGACCCCTGAACGTGAGAAAGATGAGAAGGAAGCAGCTGTTGGTGCCCAGGATGTGGCAGGTTTCATCCCTACTCTAAAAGTTGTCCCCCACAAACATGGATTGCACGTGCTACGGCAACCTAAAGGAGTCAGTTTTAACTTTTGGCCACAAAGCCAAAAGTTGGCTTTTGGTGTCAGGAGTAGGGAGTAGGGAGAGAAGGAAAGAAAAGCTGGGAAGGGGCTATTTGTATTTGACTTTTATACATTCCCCACCCCTCCCAGATGGATGCAAAGTAAAAATTATCTCCCGTCTCCTAGTACCTTCCCATTCTCCAAACCCCACAGCAAAAATTCAGGGATGTTCTTGAATTTCTCTTTTCAATTGTGCATTTCCTGTTGGAATTCCATTGTTCATCTCCATGTCTCATCTCTAAGAAACTAATACCTAGTGATTTTTGCTTGAGACTTTTCTTTGCCCTTGAGGTAATAGAGAGTCTATTCCAGGGAAAAAGAAAATGGCTAAAGGCATCCAGAAAATTCCAAAAGGATTTTCTACTGAATACTGAGCAGGGCAGAGCGTTGGGCAATGATTCTAACAGGTCAAGTCTACAGTGAAGATATATGAGCTGCGATTCTAGATATGGGGGGCTTTGGTAGATGGTGGGTTCCTCTCAGGATGCATACAGAACATAGTTTGAGATTGGGGTTGGGGACCTACGGCATGGGTACCATGGGTACATCTAATTTACCCAATTGGATTCTAGAGGATCCATTAGGCCCACAGTATTTTGTAGAGAACACTGCATTCCAAGTCATGTGGATTCTGTTAATATATTTATATAGTATTTTTTTCTCTCTCCCATGTAGGAGCTGAATTCTTTCATTACTCTGTGTTGATGGACTCAAACTTACACAATTCAGGTTTCCTAGGCAGTGAATAGAGCCAGAAATATACCCTGTGATTAACTTCTATGTAACCTATTGTTCCTTAAAGTCTCCCTCCCCATTTTCCTATTAGCTCCACAAAAGCCAGAAATGCAAAAGCTCTAACAAGCCTCCCTTCCCTGCCCTGGCAGCCTACCATAGGGTGGGCACTCCCTATGCCTGTCCTAGGGCAGTACAGGTCACTTAGACATTTTTAAAAATTCTTGTTCTGCATAACCACAGATTTTTAAAAAACTGACACCCATTAGGTTTTCCAAGTAAGTGTATTTCCTATTTCCTAGCTAGAAGTTGTGAAATTATCCCGCTGGAATAATGTATATGATAATGTGGTTGTTCAATTTTAGAGAGGTGTATATGTTTGAGATATTACGATTGTTGGGGTTGCTTTTAAGGGGCAGCGTCTTTCATCTTTTCCTCATCTGTGGCTTAATATTAGCCGTGATGTCAGAGGTTGCAGTGAACCAAGATAGCACCACTGCATACCAGCCTGAGCAACAAAGACCTTGTCTCAGAAAAAAAAAAAATATTAGCCATGCTCTTTCAAAAGATAGATTTATAGTTGATTTTTATGAAGAATACTACAGTGCTCATCAAACTTCTTGGTGATATGTGCAATTCCAAGGTTGTCAGGCAAGAAATTCTCATTCCAAGGCTATCACCCACACCCACTTTAACTCCCCTGCACTTTGGTACTGCCCACTACTCTGGGCGTAGAACGTGGCTCCATTGCCTGGCTTACCTGATCCTAGCTGTGCTTAACAGCTCAGCCTCGTTGATGGACACATGACATTCCCCACTGTGGGATTCATCCCGAAACAGCAGTCAAGCGCTCCTTTACAGCAATTATACTACCAAATTCACAGTATGGGTTGTTCATCTGGCATATATTGTTATTTTTGTGGTTGTTTACCCATCATTGCTTAAGGAAATAACCACACCCTCTCACCAGTCTGGTTTGTGTGAGAAAGAGCCAGGCACCATTCCATCCTCCAATCCCAAGATTGCACTCTTGTGGCCACATCCTAAGACTTTGAGAGTTAACTTGCGCAAATTTTCTGGTGAAAGTCTTAAACAGTCATATCAGAGAGCGCTTAGGTCAGCTTGGGAGTTTTGTCCATGGTGAATTACATTTTGCAACACGACTGTTATAAAATTCCAGGAATTTTACCATCACTCCCTACCCTTCATTTTAGTAAAACAACATTTGAAACACCCACTTTTCATTGGTGTCGCTGACGGCCAAAGGAAGTGCCGTGGATCCCTTTTTCTGAGGAATGGCAAACTCACGGCGTTTAATGTTAGGCACTGATATCACAACTAAGGGGACTGACCAAGCCAGCAGTTTGAGACAGACAGCAAAAGTTTATCACCAAGGACTGATTTTTCAGTGGGATTTCTTTTAGCAGACTTCAGGAGAGAATGGGTCTGATCTTGCTGCTAAACTGAGTGTTCGGTGTCTGTGCATGTTGTGGGGTGACGGGGAAGTCTGTATATTTTTGGAAGTTATACTAAGAAAATTGTCTTCTGAATTTCCAGAAGTATTATCCCTCCTGACATGGATGACAATAAAACAGCAAAAGGAATTACAGGAAGTCATCAGGGTAAAAGAAAGGGGAAAAAAAGGCAATTCAGCTGTGAGGGAGAAACTTCCAGTTTGATTCAAAGCTATTCAGTGTTAAAATTGGTTTGGAACTTTTCTAAAACACATTTCACTAAGGATTAATTTCCGTTTTCTTTTCTCCTTGTTGTTTGGCAGTCAAGGTTGCAGCTAGATCACGCTATTTCAAAGACCCATTTGAGTTCAAGAAGGAAACTCCCAATTCTCGGCTTGTGACCGAGCCAGGTGAAGGAGGACTGTGACCCATCCCCATTTTTAATAACTGCCCTGCACCCCTCAACGTTCTACTTTACCATGCTGAGCTCAATTGAAGAAGAGCGATGCACTACTGTGGATTTTAGCTTGCACTTAGCTTGCTGGGCAGCAAAATACCAAAGGGAAAACTGTAAAAAAAAATTAATAATAATTAAAACAACCTCACCCCCAAACTGGCAGCTTGCGCAAGACTTTAGTCGGAAGCCCTGTTAGCTAGATGCCTTTGTGTTCAAACCACTTTGCATGACTCTTACTCTGAGTGACTCCAGTGTGAATATGACATTACTAATGACCTGCTAAGTGTGTACAGATGTGGGTTTCTCCAGATGTGGTGATTAATAACATAATGGAGATAGCGGTTGACTCATGTTTATGAGTTGTTTGCCTTTTATTACGTTTCCGAGTTTATTTGCTTTGAACTGGTTTTGTAACTCCAGCCAACAAACTCACCTTTAAATCTTAAAGGGCATCATCCCCGTAAATCTCCCTGGGGAAACAGGGCAGAGGGAATGTGCCCCAGGCTAGAGCTGAGCATCAGGTCCGTTCTATGCAGGCATTAGACTGAATTAGGGAAGGCTGGGAGTTGCAATCATTGCCCCATTTCACTCCAAGGACCATAAAGAGGCTTGGTAAACCCTGACACAGTGTTTGCAATCTGGCAAGGCTGATAAAGGAAGATATTTCTTTTTAAAGAAATCTAGTGAAATATGTAATCATTTTGAAGTAAGCCCAGAGTTCTGGCCAGTGTTTCTGGAAGACGTTGCTTGCTTTTGCTTGAAAACAGAATGCTGATGAAAAGTCGAGTAAAATGTTGTTACAGATGTTCAACTCTGCATTAAGGCTGTTGGAATTACCACCACATCTTAAATCAATTCCCAGAACATTGTCTGGAGGTTATGTCATTGAAATAACGAATCCTCTTTAGTCAAGTATAAGCAAACATGTTAAAACATCATTGTAACTTTAAATTAAACTCTAGCGCAAACCAGGGGATCTGAAGCCTCATTAGACTTGCCTGACATTTTCCTAGCACTGAGTCTTCCCAAACTGTAAAACTGTTAGATTCAGTGCCTATTAGACAAGGGAGCGCTGGGAAGTTACAACAGCACATTAAGTGTTATACTTAGGGATGTGCAAAAACAAGCCCTTGAATTTTATGAGTACTTGGAGACTGGATGGAGTTCAGCTCCTATAAAAATTCCACGTTAGATTCCTGAACTTGTTTGTGTTCTAAAGAAGTCAGGTTTCTTTAAAGGATCATATCTTCATGTGGCTTCCGCAGCATGAAGGCAAGTGAAAATACCAGAGATGGAGGTGTATTGTAATTAGCCGAAATGTAAGTTAAATAAGAGCTTGTAAATGTGCATCGTCATGAGGTAGTGGCCCATTACTTCAACACATTTGTCTTTCGTGAAAGTGAGTAAATTTAGGCCTCCCTTTTAATTCCATTTTTATTCCTCTCATGTAGTCACAGAAGCCATGAAATGAAAATTATATTTTATAGCTTAACTAAAAGTTTTCCTAGATCTGCTTTCTTTAAATATGCAGAAATTGATAGGATCCATATAAAGGCTAATAATTAAATATGGTTATACCCTACTTATGAGAAAGAAGTTATCACTGCTTCTCTTGAGGGACCTAAGCCATATGTAATGGTCTCCATTACACAGCGTTCATATATTTAAGCTGGAGACGTTTTCCCCCATCTCTTCAGGGAACAGATCTGCATTTCCAAGGCTGTGAGTGCAGGAGGAAACCTTTAAACCCAAGTTTCATTTAGGAGAACAAATCCCACTTTAAATGCAGTCTGATTATGATAGATGATCTTTCTGAGTTGCAATGAAAATAAATAGTTTCTTTGCGTAGAAGAGGCACAACTTTACTACCAGAATGAGGTGTCTCCCTGGAGCTGGCTAACAGGTTATTAACTTGCAACTCTTCCATCTGAAGATCAGTGTGGGCCAACAGCTAGCAACAAGATGTAAAGATAATGGCCACTTAACCAAAGAGAATTATTTGTTATAGGCCCAATGCAAACAGGGAAGCAAATGCTAAGCAAAAGAATCCCACAGGCATGCTAGGGAGGATGACTTCTGTTCAGGTCTTAACTCATCTAGATTCATTGTGTAACTGGACACAACCGTGGTAACATCTGGTGACCTTGAAAAACGCTAGCCGTGGTAGACTAGGTTAGATAAAAGACCTTTGGATGTGGGATTACAACCTTAAGAAGGCCAACTGAATTATAACCTTAAGATGAGAAAAACAGAACTTGCACCCTGACTAGAGCGACTCACATGCACGCACACAAACACACACATGTTATTTGCTCCAGCATGCTACACAACCAATCTAGGTCACCCTGAACACAATATACCAATTGCAAGCGGCCCATATTAAAAGATGACCTTGTCTTATAGGTCTAGTCAGTGCAAGACTTTCTACTTCATTCTAAGATGGGGAAAGTGCGAAAGTATACTTATACACACTCACACACACACACATACACCCTCACTGCCTTTCTACCGCATTATTGCCTCGGATGCCTGGTCCCCTATCCTGTGAAAGGAAGATTAATTCAGGTCAAGCTCAGAGTGCCTGTTTGCTTGCCGAGAGATGCATATCAACTCTAAGTGATTTTTTTCAATACCATTTATGTGGCTTGTATTTATTTCCTTTAATCTTTTAAGTGCTGTTTAGTCTCTGTGTGATTTGCTTTGGATACTCATTTCTGATAAGATGCGATATTATCCCAGCCACATAGTCTCTGCCTGGAGCTCTAAATGACTGATACGGTCGCAGCCTGAGCATGGGCCCTGGTGGGTGTCAGAGGAAGCAGCTGGTACCGGGGGTGGGCTGTGGGTGTTTGCAGGTGCTTTCTTGCCTTCATTTCTTCTGGTCTCACTCTCACCTTACACCAGAGTTATTCCCTTTTTCTGCATCAGCCAGGATTTAGACAAGCCCAAACTGACAGCAGAATAGGAGAGTGTAAAATGTGTAATACTTTGAAGCAGGTTTGGAGGGTAGTTGGATTATTAAAATTGCCTTGGAACCATGTATCATAACCTACTAAATTTATTTAGCATTTTCAGGGAAGTACCATATAATGCATGCTCTAATATGGGTCTTCCTGAATAATACCAAGTAGCTGACATGGCACTTTCTCCCCAATCTAAGACTCCTACACCATTAACATATATCAAAGCTTCTTTTGATGTCATCACTGCTAATATTTCTCTTCTTAGCTTTAAGGTAACTGCCGTGCATTCTGAGTTTCAGGGGTGCTTTCCTCCTAGTCTGTGTTGCAGTCAACTATAAGAATCTGAAGATACTATTTTTCCTTCTTGACATTACAGCTTTAGCCTGAATTGTGGGGGTGGGGAGAGGAGGACTAGAATTTTGCCGCTGATGCCCTTGGGTGACAGGCTGGGTTTGCATCTGCTAATTATCAAGCAGTTCTCTTAAAAAGAAGCATGATGCAGGCTAATACATCTGCAAAGCTTATTAGTGGGTGTCTTTGGGCAAGAGCAGTAGAGTGTGCTGTGGTGTTTCTAAGTGAAGCTTCACATTGCTTAGCGATCTGTGTGGTTTAGATATTTGGAAAACAGCTTTTGGTTTCCAATCCCCTGTGCTGCCCTCCATCCCTGCCCCGCTGCCTCATCATCAGAGATTTCATTCAATGGCAACCTCCTCCTCCATTCTGGGGCTCTCCTCCAACCTCACCAGTCCCGGTGCTCCTGTCTTCATGGGTTAAGAAAGGACCCCATTGGCACAGCCCCACAAGCCCTCCCTCCTGGCAGTTGGAGGGATAAAAGCTGAGTTGGGCTTGGGATTCTTGAGCCAGCATGCGCCAATGTGCCCCGACGTGATTGAAACATTGGCTGTCAAGACCTTGAATCCTTGCCTCTTTTCAATGCTCTTTCTCTGGCATGCAGGGATTAGGAACCAGCTAAGTTGGTTCATCTGGAGAAGCAGCAGGCTGGCAGTTATGCCGACATTTCAAATACAACTTTATTTCTGATTTTGGTTACAAAAAAATGCACTCGATTACTGGGCAAAGCAAAGTAACCAAAATTAACTCTAGGAATAATGATTGTTCATAAGTTTTTTTTTTGTTTTTTGGTATACAGATAAATCATGATTTCTTTTTTCTTTTTTCTTTTTCTTACGGCAGGGTGTTTACAAACTATTTCAGTCTGTTTAAAGTGCATGTTCAAAGGCTGGAGTGTAAAGAGGTGATGCCTTCACCTTCTCTAAGCCAGCTTGTTTGACTAACACATTTGGTCTTTGTCATTGGGTCCTAAAAGACAGCCATGAATTCCTAGTGAGTGACTGAGCCTTGAGTGTGTGTCCTTTGATATTTTGCCTGTATTTCACAGTCTGCCCTCAAACTGTTCATAATCTCATGAGCTGCCTGTATTTCCAGTTGAAGATGAGCAGCCGTCAACGCTATCACCAAAAAAAAAGCAACGGAATGGAGGCATGCGGAACTCACCCAACTCCTCGCCTAAGCTGATGAGGTAAGGAGAGGGGTTGGTTGCCCACGGTTTCCCTCTTAGCCGTTCTCTTCCTCCCCTCGCCCCCTCCTCACCCTGCCAGGCCCAGAGTCTCCCCTCCCCAGCAAGCCCAGGGTGGGGGAGGGGACCGAGATCGTTAGATGGCTTCTTAAAGGCTGGAGTATTTATTCTGTCAGCTTGTCAGCAGTTAATGATAGAGCTGAAAAAATTCTGTCATGAAAAACAGTTTGAAAAGCTGTTTGAAAAATACATAGGCTTTAAAGTCTTAGCTGTCACCATGTCCTGTCTGTGTGTAGTTCCTAAACAGCAGTGGCACTAATGACGGCGGTAACCAATCAGAGGAACTCGTGTGGTTAGTTTGCCTGCGGCAGTCTCTTTCTGCTGGAGTCCCTCCGAGGACTGTTTTCTGTACTTAAGGCCATATGTGAGATGTATCATCACAATCAAAAATGAACCTGAAGATTACCTTCCTTTTATCCTGTCGATTGAAATCAAATTTCTGTTAATTGATTTTGACTGATAAAAAAAAGTCTAATAATCTGTGGACTTGCCAAAGCAAAGTTCAGAAGTAATACAGTTCTGCTCAGGCTAAAAGCAATATTAATTATGAAATAGAGCATGCATGTACACGTTCCCTTCCTTCCTTCCTTCCTTCCTTCGTTCATTCGTTCGTTCGTTCGTTCCTTCCTTCCTTCCTTCCTTTGCTCCCTCCCTTCCTCCTTTCCCCCTCCCTCCTTCCCTTCTTCCCCCCTCCCTCCCTTCGTTCCTCCTTCTCTCTCTTTCTCCCTCACTTCTTTCTTGACTATGGCTTCCTCTGGTAAATAGTAAGTGAAGTCAAATTTCAACAGCGTTCTACAGTTTCCTCTTCTTGGCCTCTCCATCTTTTATCTCTCATTTTTGTCTTCAATTCATCTGCCAATCCCAGCATTTTTTTCCTCTGACATCCTGACTCTCTACCACCCAAATGAAATAGGAGTGATTTCAGATTTGCACTGCTCACCCTATGTGGTTGCTGCTCCGGAAATGCCTGCCATCTTGACATTACTTTTCTCTTGTCATGACCACTGGCTTTGATTTTTGAAATACAATAGTGGTGATTTCCATTCCCCATCTTCAGTAACATTTGCATGTCCCTGGCCCTCCATGTCTACCTTTCTGGAAAATAGGCAAGGGCAGTCTTTCTTCATATGGTTGAGGACACAGGTTCTCCGTGGAAGACCCACTCCACCCAACTCCTTTTTCATATCCCCGTCTATTCCTGTTAAATGTTTCCTTAAAAGTTCTCTGCCTTCCCATTCACCCAGCCTTCCTTGGGTGTTGCTGATTTACATGCTTGTTTACAGTTTATGAGGAGGAATAAAATGTGCCAACTGCCAAGCTTTTCGTTTTTATGACGCCAGTTGTCATGCTAGCATTCATTTCCTATTTACTCACCTTTAGGTAATCGCCTTATCTAATTCTAATAGTTATTCCCATTTAAAGTAGAGAAAAGCCCAGCCACTTTCCTTTGCCTAAATTTAGAGAAGCAAATAAATAAATAAAGAGAAGTCTGAAAAATCTGAAACCGTTGGAGCCAAATTCCCTGTCCCTGTTTGCTATGTAAAGTATGGCTCATTTCTTTGATCTTGAGTAATAATAATTCTGAGGAGTTATACTGTTTTCATATGCTTCAAAGCTGTGTCAAAGTTTTGCTGCTTAAGGCTACTTCTTTATTCTGTTGGCTCTTGGGTACTAAGATGACAGGTCTTCTGTATGAGGTGGAGGCTTTTTTAAGTCGTAGCCTTCAGCAAAACATCAAATTACCAAATCCAGGGTAACATACTTCTACACAAATGCCTTTCCTGTAGATATATTATACCATATATATTAAATACTTTAGTGTTACACGCTACATTTTATGTGCAATAGAAAGTGATGGTTTGAGGTAGCCTTGGGGGGACTTTTTTTCCACAAGCAGAAAAAGCTAGTGTATATCGTATCAAGTATGGTTTTTACAGGACTTTCTGCCCGAAGGCCTTTGTAAATAAGTAATGATCAACAGATTGGCTGTGGGTTTTTGAAAAGCATGCCTATGTCAGTTTGCATGATGGGGGAGAATTTTCAAAGTGGATCTTGCTTTCATTCCTTGCCGGAGAGGGGCTGAGGGAGGCAGTCATCCTGGGCTGGAGCTGTCTGCTTCACGGTACATCAGAATTGCTAAACGTGGGTCAGGTGGTGAGCGGAAACTTGCCAAGCTACAGAACTCGGGCTTCTTGTGTTGGTTGCCTTTGGGCTGCTGCTAAGGCCTCAGTTCCTGTCGCTGGGATGCCTTATCCCACCAGCCCACCATGGTCTCCCTCGTAGCCCAGCTGGAATGGACCATCCCATGACAAGTGAGAAAGTCTTAGACACTCCTCCCTTACCATGTCTTTCTATGTCCCAGGTGCTCCATATCCTCCATCTGACCTGGGAGCAAAGATGGGCCCCTGCTGAGCCCTCTCTCCGTTTCCCTTGACTCCCAGTATACAGAAAGACCCCAGGGCCCTTTGGTTTGCATTTGAATATCTGGCACTGGCAATGAAGTCATGGGTAAATTTTGGCTAAATCCCCTTTGTTGATTGGTAGAAAACAAGGGCTCCCCCAGCTCCCTGTGGCTTTTCCAGTTGCCCCCGCCTCTTCCGACACCTGCTTTCTACTCTCCAGTAAATGGGACTTTCAGGTCCTATTCCTCATGACCTGAAAAATCCATAAAGGAAGCTAATGACTGATTTGAAGTGGATTTTTCGACATGAGTTTGTGGCTTGCAGTTTGAGCAGAATCAATCATTCTGAATGTGGGCAGGTTTTAGTGGCCTATGGGCAGCGATAGGAATAGCTCCAAGAGGAACTGGAGAGCCCGGAATGGGCTAGGATGGGCTTTAATTTACCACTGTGGCTTCTGCAAATAAAACAGGCTCCTGCGTGAAGGCTCCTTCCAAATCATCTGCCAGCAGGAGATGCAACGGGGACTCTGCACTAATGGTCTTTTCCTTCCCTTTGTTCTGGTATCGGGTTTACCCTAGTGTTTAAGTGTCACTTAACTCTGCATGATCATTAGGTGAGCAGCCTTGTTTTCTATGTCTGAATCCTGAGGTAGTATGTTTTTGAGTCACCTCAACAGAAAACAATCCTCACGTCCAGACAGAGCTGAATGGCGAGTGTCTGGGCCCCAGATTGAGGACACACATGTAATGATGGATAAATTTTGGCTCCACACCCGCTGAGGAGGAGTGAGCCGTGGAGGCTTCCAAGTCCCCGGCTCCCTCTGCCTATTATTTCCCTTCCTTGCTGGTCTCTTAACATGGAATTATTGAAGGAGCCTTCCCTAAAATCATGAAGCACCCGTTGCCCAATTCTCCCTACTTAGTGGGGTGGTGCCTTGTAAGGATAGCTACATCTTTCCTCATTTGTAAAGCCCTAGAGGGGCACAAACTTTGTCTCTGAATAGCTAAGTCAAGAGGTCTTAATTTGGGGGCCTTACCAACCCTATGAACCTTCAATGAAAACTCTCTAGGAAGTCTCTCTAGGAAAAAATAAAAAGTACATTGGATCCCCTTTTGACCACAGTTGAAGTAAATTCGTGGATTCCTGAAATCTCCATTCAGGATCCCTGGTTACAATCACATTCAGTTTATTCCAGAGCCACCTCCACATAGTTGTATTTTACACATGCTTTTTGGGGTGATGAGATTTCTCCAGTGGGTAGTTGGTAAGGAGTAAACACCTGGGTTCTCACACTGAATCCTCACATGGAATCCAAAAAGTCTGTGCACTTTGACTGCCTGCTTTTAATCTTTTTCTCAGATTAATTCCCATCCAGCAAATATTCAGCGAGAACCTACTATGTGCAAGTTGTCATGGAAGTTCTTTAAGGAATCTGTTCTTTAAGGGATCTAAAGTGCTAAACTTTAGATCCCTTAAAGAACTTCTGCACAGTCTAATGGATTAGACTAGATCCCTGTCTTCAAAATGCTTATAGTTTAACAGAGGAGAAGACAAGCACATAAAAGCACAGAATTGGGTAAGAACAAGTTGGGGGTTCCACTAGCATGGGCTGTGAGAACAGAAAGAGCTGTCATTACCTCTGGTTTGGGAGGCTGAGCCTGGTTTAGGAGGAGATCTTATTAAACCTAGTTCCATACCATAAGGAGAATGCTCGACTAATAATATTACCTGTCTAGGTTTACCAGATGCCAGGCATCATTCTGAGACTGGATGCCTGTGACTCACTGAGTCCTAACTACAACTCTATAAGTAGGTATTACTCTTGCCCCCGTTTTACAGGTGAGGATGTTGACACACAGAGATGTAAAGTCTGGTAAATCTAGGCAAGTTTTCCCTAATTAGGATGATGGAGGAAATAGGGACATGCTGAGACCACAGTAAATGCCTGAGTGTGGCTGTAGCCAGGGGTCTTTGGAGTGGCCTAGATGGAGTGGAGAATGTAAGTATTCTGGCACCCAGTCATGAAGGCTTTGCTTGTCATAGGCATTGGGGAACCCCTGAAGGTTTTTGAGGAGGCAGTAACCTAACTTGTGTTTTGGGAGAGTCACTGGTGGCAGCAGAGGGAAGAGTTTGGAGTCCTCCATCAGGATATTTCTGAGACACACACTACATAAGCACAGAGGTGTGAAATAGAAGGCCCACCCAACCCCAGCCTCTGCCAAGGCCATTTGGGTGCTAAGCCATTCAGGGTTTGCTGTAGAATAGTAGACCAGGACTGGGATACATAGTTTTCCCAAGGACACACATAATTCCTGACATCAGTCCTGAGACCTGGAGTAAGATAGAGTAGCACAGACCATGAGGATTTATGTAGGATGTATCAGGTGGACAATTTACACAGATAGCACCCAGCTGGGCTTGCAAGGATAATTGACAACACCCAGAACAGAAAAATTGAACATTTTGAGGAGAATTTCTTGTCAGGAGACCCAGAAAATATTAGACATTAGTTTCCTGAATGGGAGGCAAAATATGATTTGAGGAAAACAGATTATTCTCTTGGGCATCTCCTGGTCATTAAGTGAAATAAACTCATCTACTTGTTAAGTCTCATTGCCTCTCTTTTGAGTCAAACCTTTCATGGGGTCATTTTGTTAGGACTTCCCACATCAGAGCCTGCTAACATGAAAGATTTTAGTAATAGAAAATGGCAAAATGGCCTGAGCCAAGTCACCCTCACAATTCCTTCCACTGGGCAAAAGAAAGAAGGAAGGCAGGGACAGCTTAGCTGAGTAAATTGGCCTCTTAATGCACAAACTGATAGCATATGACAGGCCTCCCCCAGGACTGGAAAAGAAAGAAATAGTTGGTGTCATGGTACCAAGGCTTGGGTGGACCACACAGGTCCCTGGACAAGTTCATGCTCAGCAGATGGTCGTGACCTTGCCCTCTTGTTTCAAGAGCATCTTGTACAACCTCCTCTAGGACTGATGAACATATTGGTTCTCCCAGGCTGTCTCCCAAACATAAAGGCAACAATTTCCTTTTTCTGAGAATGCTGACTGCCTAACAAGAGATGACATCTTAGGTGGCAGCAGGGAAAATAATGCAAGTAGATAGATGCAGAGAAATTGAAAAGGACCCTAGTTCTGCCAGGGTCTGGCTAGAGCCTGGCCTCAGAGTTTTGTCAGTGTGGCCCCAGGGATGGCCATCAAGTGGGAGATGGGGGGAGGGTGGTGGGCAGTGGTGTCTCAGGGGTGACGATTGTTATCAGGAGAGTGGAAGCCCTGTTGAAGGATGAGTTAAGGCAGGAGCCAGGATTTGCTCTGCAAATCCTCAGGAAGTATCAGGAAATAGTAATCACTCAGGAGCCAAGGCACCCAAGAATGAGGCAGATCCAGTTGGAACCATTTATGGTGCTGAACACCCAACTATGAGCCCTTTTGAGGAGACCACCTAAGACCTAATCCAGCCTCCTGTGTCTGATACAGGCTGAGATCCACCTATGTGGCCTGATACTCTTGAACATTGTGCTCAAGGTCTTAGCGACTAGATACCATGTTGTTAAAAAAGGGTAGAACACTGAATTGTAAGTATTGCAATTTGCAAGGACTAGTATTTAATTTGCTTGTTTAAATTTATTTGCTGATTAGCTCATGGGAAGAGAAGTCAGCAAGAGAGAGTCATTTGTGCAGCATCTAGTCAGTAAATCCCCATCAAGAATCAAGTGTGGACACAATGCCTCGAGTTCCACAGAGTCACAGAGAATCAGAGTAGGCACCCAGAATGTGAGGCACCTCCTTCAATTTTGCACCCTAGTCACCTCCCTTGCCTCCCTGTAGTCCTGGCTTTGCTGAATAGAACTACAGCTTCATAATCTGTGTGTTGTTGACAATTGCTAACGGGTAGGATTTACTCAAGCCATATAGATTCTCCATCTGGGCAAAACTTTATAGCGGTGGTTCTCATACTTTAGCAGGTGTCAGAATCACCTGGAGGGCTTTGTTAAAATATAGCTTGCTGGGCCACAGCCCTACACAGTCTAATTCAGCAGATCTGGCCTGGGGATTGGAAATTTGCATTTCTGTCAAACTTCCAGGTGATGCTGATGCGGCTGGTCTGGGCCACAGTTTGAGGACCACTCTTTTTAAGAATGAGAACAGTGAGAGGTGCTTGAAATGATAGAGGCCCATCTCTCAGAAGTGTTCAGATTTTGCACTGGAGAACCAAATAGTTGCTTAATTAAGAACATCTGTCTCGACCACTGTTGCCATCACACGGGTCCTCCCTGCTGATTAGTTACAGCAGCTGGCTTCTGGTGAACTTCAGGCAGCTTTGACTGGTTAGAGACATAATTTAGGGTTGTCCTTCACATCACAATGCCCTTTTTATAGCAAATGCTCTGTGTCCTAATTCATACACCCTCCCTGTGAATGAAAAATGTTGCAAGAACCCTGATTGTCCAAAAACAAATTGTGACAAGATATCAAAGGTAAATGGGTTCTCACTGCACACGTTTTTGATCTCCACAAAAGGTTTGCTGAGTCTCTGTTGACTGCTGAAAGAGTGTTGGGGGACTAGAGGTGATTCATTAATTCCTCTTGTTAGTTTGGTTGCATCCTCTGCTGGATTCTGGAAATACATGGAAGAGCAAAATAGATCCCTGCCCCTAAATAGTTCACCATCTAATGGATAAAACAGACATGGAAATTATTATCGCTGAAGGAGCATCTCTAGAAGTTCCTAGGAAGGGAATATTACTTCAGTCTCTCTGGCTGTTCAGGATGATGGCTTTATGAGGAACACTTGAGCCAAACAGTGAAGCCTGAGAAAAGTCCTGTTAGCCCCGTCATAGTGCCTTACATAATAGATGCTCAATAAAGTCAGTATTTGCAGCTTGGATAAAAGGCCCACGGAGGGATGAGAAATTCACCTCCTTTTAATCAAGTCTCTCATCTCCCAGGGAGACCACTGTAGGGTGCCCTTAATTTGGATGGGATGCTCATAATGACAGAGAAGTCCTCATCGTGTGATAAGACACAAGGTCTTGAAAATCAAGCGAGAAAAGAATGCAATTTTCCAGCCATTTTGTAACTTTCCTTTTTCATAACATTTTTGTGTGTTTGGCTGGTTATTTGTACTTTAATGTAAATTTCTGAAGTCCAGCATTGAACCCAGTGCCACAGAAGGAACAGGGATTGGCTGTCTTTGCCTGTAAGGGAAATTGTTTACTTTAAAATATGATATCAGCTTCCTCACAGTGGGTTTGCTAGAAAAGGGATTTGTGGTTTTGCTTTAGGCTGTGTCTTCAAGGCGAGTTTTTTTTGTGTTTCTGTTGTAGCAAGGCATTTAGTTCACTTCCTGAGATTAATTGATACCAAGTGGCATTTCTTGCTCTGCAAATCCTCAAAACAAAGATCTTTTGCAGGCACACCTCAGAGATATTGCAGGCTCAGTTCCAGGCCTCCACAACAAAGTGAATATCGCAATAAAGCAAGCAGCATACATTTTTGTTTGTTTGTTTTCTAATACATATAAAAGTTAGGTTTACACTCTTCTGTAGTCTATTAAGTGTGTACATACCTTCATTAAAATACTCCTAAAAATGCTAGTAATCATCTGAGTCATCAGTGAGTTTTAATTTTCTTGCTGCTAGAGTGTCTTGCCTCAGTGTTGATGGCTGCTGTCTGATCAGGGGGTGGTAGCTGAAGATTGTGGTGGCTGTGGCAATTTCTTAAAATAAGACAACAATGAAGATTGCTGCATCGACTGACTCTTCCTTTGACAAAATATTTCTCTGTAGCATGTGATGCTGTTGGATAGCATTTTACCCAGAGTAGAACTTCTTTCAAAATTGGAGTCAATCCTTTCATACTCTGCTACTGCTTCATCAACTATGTTTATGCACTATTCTAAATCCTGTGTTGTCATTTCAACAGTAATCACAGAATCTTCACTAGGAGTAGCTTCCATCTCAAGAGACCACTTTCTTTTCTAACCCATAAGAAACAATTCCTCATCCGTTCAAGTTTGATCATGAGATTACAGCAATTCAGTCACATGTTCAGGGTCCACCTCTAATTCTAGTTCTCTTACTATTTCTACCACAGCTGCTGTTACTTCCTCCACTGAAGTCTTAAAACCCTCAAAGTCATCCATGAGGGTTGGAATCCACTTCTTCCAAACTGCTGTTGATATTTTGACTTCCTCCCATGAATCACGAATGTTCTTATTAGCATCTAGGATGGCGATTCTTTTTCAGAAACTTTTCAATTTATTTTGCCCAGATTTGTCAAAGGAATCACTATGGCAGTGATAGCCTTATTAAATATATTTCTTACGTAATAAGTCTTGAAAGTCAAAATTACTTCTTGATCCATGGGCTGCAGAATGGTTGTTCCAGCAGGTATGGAAACAGCATTCATCTTATACATCTCCGTCAGAGCTCTTGAATAATTGGGTGCATTATCAGTGCACAGTAACATCTCAAAAGAAATCTTTTTCTCTGAGCAGTAGGTCTCAACAGCAGGATTAAAATATTCAGTATGTCATGCTGTAAACAGTTGTAAATGCCTGACTTCAAAGCTTCAAAGGAAAGGCTGATTCTTGTTTGGAACTAATGCAGCTGGTGACTTTAAGTTGAAGTAAAAGCTCATTTACCATTCTGAAAATCCTAGAGGCCTTAAGAATTATGTGAAATCTACTCTGCCTGTGCTCTAGCAATGAAAAAATAAACCTTCAATTCGAAAAAAAAATATATAATATCTGCAAAGTGCAATACAGCCAAGTGGAATAAAATGAGGTATGCCTATGTTCTTTTTTTTTTTAAGACAGGATCTGGCTCTGTTGCCAGGCTGGAGCACAGTAGTAGTGTGATCTCGGCTCACTGGCAGCCTCAACCTCCTGGGTTCAAGTGATTCTCATGCCTCAGCCTCCTGAGTGCCTGGGACTACAGGCGTGCACCATCTGCCTGGCTAATTTTTGTATTTTTTGTAGAGATGGAGTTTTGCCATGTTGCCTAGGCCAGTCTCAAACTCCTGAGCTCCAGTGATCTGCCCACCTCAGCCATCCAAAACGCTGAGATTACAGGCATGAGCCACCATACCTGGCCATGCCTGTATTCCTTATTTGACTTTGGGCACGCTGAATTTCTAGCTGTGGACATTGGAGGGTGAGCCGAGATGCAAGGGTTATGGGGTGAATTTCCACTAATCATTCATATAAGTGGTGCATTTATAAGTGCCTGCGATGCTGGTTTCCCTTTCTTGGTTGCTTAGGGCACTGCCACTTTGGGTGTTTTGATGGAGAATGAACAAGATATGGCTGCCTCCTGAAAGTGGGAGGGTCTGCTGTGGGCACCCAGCAGCACTGGCCTTCAGCCAAGTAGACCTTTGTGTTGAGGCTTTGCCTCTTCTCTCACTGGCTGTGCCACCTGAACATGTTACTTATCTATTCTGTTACCCATGTATACACAGAGCTCGATAATAACATAAATTACCTACAGCTTTTCTTGTGATTAGCGAATCATGAAACGTAGGTAAAAGTTTTAGTGCATCAACATTTGGAAGGGTTCGACTCATGGCAGCTATTCATCATAGTAACAACAATGGTAATAGTACTAGTAGCAGCAATAGTAGTAGTAACAGTAGTAGCAGTAGTAGAAATAATAGCAGTAGCTCTATATCTTTATTATTGAAATGCTCTCCCTCCCCTACCTCCTTTCACTATAATCAGAGCTACTAATACATGAGTGGGTCCTAAGCAAAGTGTGAAGGATGATAATCATAAGACTCGTTAACACTTCTTGAGGGCATGCTCTAGGTCAGATGGTATATTCAGGGCATGAAATGTCTTTACTTGTGTAATCCTCAAATGGAATCCATTGAATAATGCTAATGATTAACATTCCCATTTTACAGATGAAGAAACTTAGGCAATGTACAACTTAGCAAGTAATAGATGAGCCAAGCCTTGAAGACAGATATTTTGACTCTAGAGCCAGGCCGCTTAAACACTATGATATATTGTCATTAAGGACATAGGTGGTTTCCTGCCCTTAGTGGTATCAACCCCTGAACACTCCATTTGGAGACGGACTGTATAAGTCAGACTGCTCAAATTAGCTGGCTAGTGTTCAGGCTTCCTCTTTGCTTTAAGCTGGGCTGTCATTGGCATTGATCCTCAAATGCATGTCTAAGTTAAAGACGGAGAGAAGTTACCACTCTGGCAGAGCAGATCTAACATGCCTGTATATTGGTGGTGGGTAGAGAAGGTGGTTGGAGAGGGGAGGGATATTGACCCAAAACCTTTAGAGGAGATACTGGGTATTACATATGTATGTCTATGTATTCATGAAATAATGGCAGGATGCTTCCCCCGCCCCTCCTTAAGTCGACAAGAAAAACTTAAGATTCAAGAAGGGCAGCCAGGGGCCTTCAGCTGAGGGATATCTGATACATTGTGCGTGTTTTTCTTCAAGGTGGGCTATTGTGTTAATTTTCTAGGAATGCTGTAATCAAGGATCACAGACCCAGTGTCTTAAACAACAGAGCTTCTCACAGTTCTAGTGGCTAGAAGTCTGAGACAAAAGTCTGGGAGTGTTGGTTCCTCCCAAGGCTCCTGAGGGAAGGATCTGTTCTAGACCTCTCTTCTTGGATTGCAGACCTCTGTCTTTTCCCTCTGTCTTCACATAATCTTCCCTCCTATGGAAAAGCTGGCCCAAATTTCCTCTTCTTGTAAGGACACCAGTCCTATTGGATCATAACTCACCCCAATGACCTAATTTTAACTTAATTACTTTTTTAAAGACCATATTTCAAAATACAGTCATATTCTGAGGTACTGGGGGTTAAGACTTCACATAAAAATTTGGGGGAGAACACAGTTCAGTCCATAAAGATGAAACAGCAGATATACCTCACGTCATAGAGTTTCTATTACCCTAAAATAAGGCATGTACATTGGCTAAGTCGCAAGTGACAAATGAGCCTTGAATTAATTATGGCACCTTTTAGGGAAATTGAAAATTACTTTGTGAGTGGAAGACTTAGGTAATGTCATTGTGATGTGAAAGACAGTATCTAATCCTGGTCCTTGGTTTCAACTAACTGGCCTTTGAGGAGTTGTGGGAGAGGCTTTGGAAGTGGGTCTCTATCATTTTGCAAACTGAAGATGTTGGGATCACTTATTCAGGAAGATTTCTCATGATCCTCCTTTCCATACAACAAACTGTCCAATTCCTTTGGGTTTCCCTGGGTCGTAGCAGTGTTGGTTGGTGTGCTCAACGGCAAATGCTTGGACTTTCTTCTAGTAATAGAAGCTTTAGAAACTTTGATTTAGTCCCTGTGGCCAACTGACTGTCCACTCTCCACCTGTTCCAGAGATCTCTCTGCAGCATAAGCCAGCCTAAAGTACCTTAAATTACTACAGGAACAGACATGGTAAAGAAATTTATACTGTCTGGCCAGAAACAGTTACAGACTCTGTTGTTGCTGGAATGAGTTGTGTTCCCAGCTTACTCCCAGACTGTGAAATCCAGTGAGTGTGTAACAGTGCTGGCCCTTACTGGAGCCATAAATTAATCCCTCTCCCATGCTGCTTAGCTCTCATCTTCACTCTAGCAACCTTTCTTTGCCTACTCAGGGCTCTCCAGCTTTCTGATATCCAGCAATGGTCCAGTACTTTCAAAATTCTTCTAGCTGTGTCTTTCCCCAATGACAGCACAGTGTTTCAAACCTTCAGGATCTTCTAGGCTCATCCAACCTTTATATGCATATCCTCACTGCATCCCTCGCTCTCCTGGAATGTCTCAATGATAGAAAACCCACTGTCTTGGGCAACAACTCATTTCATTTTCGAATTACTTTCAGTTTTTATAACACTCTTCCTTTTTTGGAAACATGATTTTTGTTCTCTCTAAATCTCATGCATCATTCTTAGTCTGCTGTCAATCAGTCATACTCAATCAGTTTAATCCATCTTCTACTTGACTGTCATTGCACATCTGGAGACAGCTGGAAGGCCTGGTCTGAGTCTTCTGTGCCTTAGGTTGGGCACTATAGTATCCGACATCTTCAACCATGGTTTTAGGTGCCATTATTTGGCCTTTTTCATTTGGGCCTCAATTCTCTGAGTGGGTCCTACTGGCTATTAGTGGATCAACACTGCAACATGCTGAGATTCCTCTTCACTTTCCATGGTTCAGATCAAATGCTACTTTCTTTGCAAAGCCTTCCTTAATGCTACCCAAATACGAGGATATGAACAGCTTTTTTCTTGGTATTCTCATATCACCTTGTACTTTCCTGTAACACTTGCCACAAGGTACCATAACTATTGAACTATTGGTTTATATGTATTTTTTCTCCTGCTATCTTGTGGACCTCTCTTTGACTAGAGACTTTATCTTAATCATTACTGTATCCTGCATTCCATGCTCAGAATAGGGGATTCTTATTGGTTGCTTTACTGTTTCAATAAACTGAAGTTAGAATTCCAAGTACCAAGCTGGTCAGAGAGGGTAATGTCTCTGTTCTGGGAGGTTTTTGATGTTCTTCAGGTCAGTCTCTTTGGGGGAAATCCTGGATTGTTTATATTTAAATGGTCCAAGCCAGGCTGAGAGATGTGTGGGGAGTAGAGTGTAGCATGGCATACCTCTAAGACTTCCTGGATGCCTCTGGATGTTCCAGTGCAAATCATGGCTTGTAGCTCCAGTGTCAAATTATGCCTGGTTTCTGGAACCCTCTACCCCAGTTAATGAAGCTTGACATTAGCTGTCTTTTTTTCTTTTTATTAAAGGGCGATTGATCATCAGGCTTGCTTATTTGCTTTTCTGGATGAAAGTTGCAGGCCACTGTTACCAATGTCTGACTCCTTCCCAGAAAGAATCAAATATACCAAACCAAAATGTATCTCCTCTTCCCCAAGGCACATATTTTCTAAAAGTGTTTGTTTGTTTGTTTTTTTGCCAGCTTGCTGTTTGATTTGCTTGCTTGCTGATATTATGGGAACATAATTCTGAGTATCTTTTAAATCCTAAATGCATTGGGGGCAGGTCTCAGGTCATCCTGAGATAACACTTTCTCTCCAACCAGTAAACAGGGCAAGGGAATTTGAACTTGACTCTATATCTTCAGGGCAAGTCTACTAAAATCTTCTTGCAACTGAAATATGTTCTTCAAGGGCTAGAAAGAGTTCATTTTGTTCATTTTCTCAAACCTCCTCTCCATGATGGCTGTTGTTTACCTACCTATTCCAGATAATATTAATAGATATCTATGCAGCTGTTAAAGACTCTTCAAGGACAAAAACATCCCTCAAAATTTGCTCTCACCCTGATCTGTAAATAGTTCTTATCAGCAACTGCCTTTTTATCTTAACATCGTTGACTAAGTTCAGTATTTGGAAGATGACCTGGTGATTTACATACCTCAAGACCTCTCAACAATCCAGACACTGAGATGCTACTCAGAGTGGGATTATTCTTTTTCTTTTAAGATCAGATGTTACAGTTCCTGTAATAGTCTAGCATGTTCATTGACGATAACTTTGCAAGTTTGCTTCACATGGTATTTGTCATTTGGTGTAGTCTAAAAGCAAATTCTCAGGCACAAATAAATGCAGTGAGAGAGTTTTTCTCACCTTATTTGGGAGTGGGGAGCATATTGGAGGGTCATGGTAGATATTCAAAAGCTTAATCCTAGGTTTTTGGGTCATGGAAGGGAGATTGCTGTCTCACTCTGTACCCTTGACATGTAAGTGGGAAGTATCAGAGACATTTCAGAGGGACAAACAGTAAAAACTAAATAAAAGTCACCCTCTGATGTTGAAATATAGAATTTCAAAAGGTAAAATCACTTCACAATAAATGTATGGAATTTGACCCTATGTATATTTTCTGTCTTGTGTTAGCAATATTAATCAGAAAAGATAGCTCCATTGCAAGAATGGTTAAGTATAGCTGGGACAATGTCCTAATTATATGGCCAGTTTTGCAGGAAGGAACAATGACTTCCCAAACCTGAGGTGCTGAATCACTATCAGAGATAAAAGCATGGACATTGATTATGATTCAAGGTGCAGGAGCTTATTTATTGTGCTGTAAGCTTGTTAGACCTGCCTGATTCCATTGCAATTCTTAAGGTTGTCAGTGAGGCTCTGCCAACCCACTAGACGGGAGGCCTTTATGGAAGCATCTTCCTTTTTCACCAATAAACAAGGCGATAGAGGGTGAATGTTGCCCTGAGAATTGGAAACAAGTTAATTAAGATGCATCTGAGCTTGAGACTGTCGTCTAAGGAATGCAGCAGCTGGGAGGTGAAGGTGGTGGGGAGCGTCATTGGATGGTTAGTGCATATACAGTTGTCAAGGCAAGGAGAGAGGGTGTTGTTTAGTATTGAAATCATGTATTCCAGATGTGGGCATTTGGTAGTCAATCTGCTCTGAAGTGACATGCTACTGAATCTTTAAAGGGCTTCAGCCAGGGAGAGCAAAATCTGATTGGGCAAATTGCTAAAATATTTAAAGTGCAGCCTGTTAAAGCTTTTACTGCGAAGAGCATCACGTCAGAAGTTGTAGTCAGAGGAACGAGTAATTGGCTTTCCATCCTCATGCCAGTCAGTCAGCATGAGGCTCTATTCCTATTCCTTCCTCTTCATTGCCGAGGCTAATAGCAACCCTTTGAGGGGTGTGTGTGTGTGTGTGTGTGTGTGTGTGCGCGCGCATGTGCGAGCGCTGGGGAGATCGAAAAGCTGGTAATATGAGAGGAAGAGGAGTGAGGTAGACTTTAAAAGGGAGGCTAAATCCACAAAATGTTAGGAAGACCATTTAGGAAAAGAGGAGCTGGGGAAAGGCAGAAATGCTCCCTGACAAAGGTCAGCTGCACTTCCAGACGCGGGGTGGTGGTTTGGGGGCAGTTGTCTCTCAAAGGATGGATTCTGTAAGCAGAAGAATGGCTTTCAGTGACAACCACTTCCTCTGCATCTTTCATATCCTCTGAGATGTAATTCAGGGGGCACTTTCCATTTATAATTTATCACATTTTCCACTTAGGTTTTCCTGTCCTTTTCTCCCCAGGCATGACCCCTTGTTAATTCCTGGCAATGACCAGATTGACAACATGGACTCCAATGTGAAGAAGTACGACTCTACTGGGATGTTTCACTGGTGCGCGCCCAAGGAGATAGAGAAGGTCATCCTGGTGAGTGAGGGATTGTTCATCTGATGTTGCCCGCTTCTGCCCTGAACCACATTTGCTGGGAATGGGGTTTCCCTAGTGGGACAGTGGGATAATACTGTCCCTAGTCCTAATTATTTTTGATGCTTGAAATTCTGAGCATAGATTGAAGCAGCTAGACCTCTGATCAGAGCATGAGCAATATTCAGAATTTTCAATCTCTGCATATATTGGCTCCTCATAAGAGTCGGTGATCACGTGCTGTGGGAAAGGCATGGTGGGAGGTGGTATGAACGTAATTCCTGTGGCCATGGCGCTGGTGTCAGAGTCTGCCTGTACCAATGATTAGCTGCATGGCTTGGGTAATTCACTTGACTTTTTGCACTTCGGTTTTCTTATCTGTAAAAAGATGAGATGAGAATGACCCTAACTCATAGGGCTGTAGTGAAGATTAAAATCCAACATATGACTCAATAAAGTTACCTCTTATTCTTACTATTATTAAATGTTGTGAGGAAAGCTGAATGCTGCCTGTATTGTTATTGGTTTATAGCAATGTTTTGTATTCTTATAGATAATAGCCTTGTGCATCTGCGAGCTTTCTTAGTGCATGTCGTAGACAGGCAAATGCATGATGATGCATGACATAATGATGACAATAATGAACTATAGTCCCCTTGGGGAGGCTGGGGCTCAGAGTCCTATTTCGTGTAAGGCTTGTGAACATCTTCATAGCAGCAGTGGGCTCACCCAGTCTCTCCCAGGAATGTCAGCGTAGATAACAATCCATTCTACTCTCTGCCCTTGTTCTATTAGCAGCTTTGGGTCTTAATGCCTACATTGGTTTTCCTACAGTTTATTGTCTTGCTAATCCATGAAAAATGGATTAATAATCAGGAAAGTCAGATGGAAGGGTTCTTTCTCCCTTGGGCCTCTAATCCCCAGATTGGGATTGGTCTGTTCCTTTCTGTCAGCCAGGAAAATCCTATCATTTCTGATGTCGGGACCACCCTTCCTAAACAAGGACTCTTCTGGGTCCTCAGAATGGCTGTGTATGCTAACACACTGGACTTTCCCCTGTGCTTTATCTGTGTGTATATGTGTTCTCAACTTAATTATAAATCAGCATTAACAGCCAATACAGTATCAAGCTGGAGGCTGTCTCAGAGGTGGAAAAGTTGCAGGCAAGAGCACAGAAAGTCAGAATTCTTAGCAAACAGCCATTGTCCAACTGACCAGGAGTGCAAATGGTTCTATTTGCAAAGCTGCTTCACGTATGTACATCCTTTTTGTTTTGTTTTGTTTTTCTTGAGACAGAGTCTCACTCTGTTGCCAGGCTGGAGTGCAGAGCCATCTTGGCTCACTGCAACTTCTGCCTCTCGGGTTCAAGTGATCCTCCTGCCACAGCCTCCTGAGTAGCTGGGACTATAGGTGCACGCCACCACACCCAGCTAATTTTTTAATATTTTTAGTAGAGACAGGGTTTCACCATGTTGGCCAGGATGGTCTCGATCTCTTGACCTCATGATCGCCAGCCTTGGCCTCCCAAAGTGCTGGGATTACAGGCATGAGCCACCACACCTGGCCATGTATGTACATTCTGATGTATTCATGGCACTTTTGCTCTGGTGGCCTAAACTTAGCCTGATGTTACCACTTGTGGCAGGTCATAGGCTGGATGCCCTATCTGGGACCTAAGGTTTTAATGACTTGCCTGGATATTGGTGTAGTATGCATGCCAACTGATATTCAATCAACATCTGCCAGCATGAAAACATTTAGGAGGTGAGTTACTACTTCTATGAAAAATAACATCATTTAACAAAACATCTCCAGGAGGCCTACTATGTGCCACACACTGTTCTAGTTACTGGAGATGCAATCCCTGACAACGACTGCTCTCACAGAGCTTATATTCTAGCAGAGCGGGGCCGGGAGAAGAGGCGTTATCTCTAGGTAGACAAATGAGTACATAACAACATTTCAGATATTTATAGGATGCTTTGAAAAAAGTAAAGCAGCATTGTAGGCTAGAAAGAGACTGGGAGGTGCTGTTTGGAAAGTATGATCCAAGAAACCCTCTCTAAAGTAACACTGGGCTGGAAATGAGAATGACAGGTAGGGCCAGCTACATGAGGATGCTTTGAGGTTGTGTACTCACTGGGTACAGGAAACTAACTGCTTTGGGGATTCGAAGATATAAGAGATAGTCCCAATTGTAATTTCCTGGATTAACTAGAGAGAAGTTATAAAATGTAACCCATGAAACAGTGTATTTAAAGCTAAGTGGTAAGAGGCACAAAATGCTATTGAAATGTAGGGGAGAAGGACTAGGGTGTGTTGAAGTGGCCAGGCAAGTCCCATCAGATACACACAGGTTGTGCTTGGGTTGGGCCTGGAAGGATGCATGGCAATTCCTGATCAGTTGATCAGTTTCTCTAGTGTGCCTCAAACCCAGCAGAATCAGACACACCAGGGCTGAAGCTCTAGAATTAGGACATTCATAAGGTTCTCTGGGTGATGTAGCTGTGGCCAGTCTGACGATGGGTGTTTTGATCCCAGATCGAAGTTCCTGGGGTCAGCATCTGTGCCTCGGCCACTCGGCTAACTGTGCCTTCTCCACCTCCCTAGTCTAGAATTCACTTCCACCCTGGGCCCAGTTGATACTCCTCTGGCTTGTTGAAGGGAGCTAGCCTCCCAGGTGACCTGGCCAATTAAAAATAATTAGGAGCCCCGTCACATAACAGTGCATTATAGACTGGTTGGCTCTCTGCTGTTGGCACCCAGGCACTTGCACTTCCATGCAGCCCAGATAACTAACTCCAGGTCTTCTGCAGGAAGTGGGGATATGTGATGTGAGCTCCCCAGTGGGTCTTCCTTGGTCACAGTTTCTAAGGCATTTCTTACAGCTTGTGTCTTCGGTTTCCGTGGACTGTTGCAGAGGGAAACCAATAATGGTGACAGCCCCTGCTTTATTCTAACGATCAGGTAGTGAAAGCTAGCTTCCTCCTCTCCTTGGGGGTTACTGTAATAACCCTGACATTGTCGTGAATTGCAATATTGGCATTTATACAATCAATGCAGCCATCAATTCTAGAGATTAAATCAAGCAGAGTTTGATATGTACAGTGGACATTAATATGCCTCCCCCAAAGCATTGTAAGCCACATGGGGCCAGCCAGGCATGCAGTGGGTGGACAGGGATGGGAGGCATTGGACAAAGGTCCACAGCTAGCCTCCTGGCCTCACTAGCTCAGTGAATCAAAGGACCAGCAGTGACTGAACAGTTGTATTTCCTGGGAAGTTGGGGTTCTCCTCTAATAGAGTGACTGTGTTCTTTCATTTGTCTGCTTTGTAGATAGAGGTTTGGAGTTGGAGGAAGACACTGCTCTGTTGCTCTTACTAATCTCTCTCTAGCCCCTTGTAATGATTATTTGGGGAGATCTTTTCTCCGAATGATGTAAGCAAAGCAGGCCCCTCCAGAATGTCCTTGGAAACTCCAAGGCAGCATTGGACAGGGGTCAGCAAACTTTTTCTGTAATAAGTCATGTAATGAATAATTTAGGTTTTTCAGGGTATAAGATCTCTGTTGCTACTGATTAGCTCTGCTGTTGTAGCATAAAAGTAGTCATAGGCAATACCTAAATGTATGAGCATGGCTGCATTCCAGTACAACTTGGTGGGAATTTGAACTTTATGTAATTTTCACAGATTATGACATAGTCTTCTTTTGATTTTTTTTCAACCATTTTGAAGCACAGAAACCATTTTTAGTTCACTGAACATACAAAAGAACATGGTGGGCCAGATTTGGCCTGTGGGTCGTAGTTTTCTACTCCTGGCTTTAGGTAGCATATTCCACCTGCTGATGCATGGACATCTCACTGATAAGTCTAGAATTCCAAACTCAAATTTCTCCAACTGAGCCCAGTGCAGGCATCTGACCATTTTATCATCATCTCAGCAAGCAGGCCAGAAAAGGCAGCTCATTTAATCAATAGTTTCATGGAAACGAAGACTTCTCTTTCCAAATAGCATAAATATTCCTTTTCCTTTTTATTTTACCTCCTGAAAATTATTATGAAGATCTTCTCACACGTATTTATGGCATCTCTTTCTTAAATCTTTTGTCAAAGAAGGTAGCAATGTGCATGGATATACATTTGGATACATTTATTACATAAATATAATACGTATACACATGCTCAAATTATAGCTTTGTATGGCACATATATAACATTGATGAAATAAACATAATAGCACATAGTAAGCTCTCAGCAAATATTTGCTTGATTCTTTGCCCAAATGATTTTTCCACTCCTTACGATAGCCCTACGCAGTCTTCTCTCTGATGCTTACACACTTCTCCCTGTTGCAGACTCGAAGTGAAGCCGCCATGACCGTCCTGAGTGGCCATGTCGTGGTCTGCATCTTTGGTGATGTCAGCTCAGCCCTGATCGGCCTTCGGAACCTGGTGATGCCGCTCCGTGCCAGCAACTTTCATTACCATGAGCTCAAGCATATTGTGTTTGTGGGCTCTATTGAGTACCTCAAGCGGGAATGGGAGACGCTTCATAACTTCCCCAAAGTGTCCATATTGCCTGTAAGTCCAAGGTCACATTATTGATGCCTTTTCTTCTTTTCATTCACAAAAGAAAATCCCAGATGGATATAATAGTTGTAGCTTTGATCATGCCTGTGCTTCTTCATCTGGGTATGGGCCTGAGGACTCAGCACTTCCCCTATTCTCTGTCAAGGAAAATCCAAACCCTGGGAGACCTTATTAAAAGGAATTTGCAGCCAAGTTCAGTCCGTCATCAGGGATGAAGTTTAGCTTGTATCAAGTATATTAACCATATCAGTGTCTAAACACTCTCTCATTCCTGCCTATACAAAACCTAGAGCATTGTTATATTATGATGTTTATAGTAAGGGTTTGCTTACAGAACTATTTATAGCGTTATACTTACAGCATTTTTAATGCTTGAAGAAACCTTGATCTGTGCCACCTTCTGTTTTTAACTAAATAAATGCAAATAACAGAGTTCTTTATTTCTGCTGTACAGAAGGCCAACTCCTTCTGCAGCTCAGCCCCTAACCCCTGTTCGTTTAGAAGTCCCGCAATGTGTTCATGGTTGTGTTTGTGTGTGTGTGTGTCCATGTGTGAATGTGTGCATGATATTCTTGACTGCAAAACATTAGGACTTCGGTCTGAAAAAACAGTCTGGGACTCTACAATTTAGTGTGAGGATATGGGATTTAGGAGTCATGTAATTAACTACTTCTTAATCATAGTGAATGCATAGTCCACAAACTCTCAAAACATTGTAGAGAATTATGCATTTCAATGTTTGATGTAATTCTCTACATCACAAATTCATGCAAATCTCACCTCTCTTCCAAATATTTTTCTTGTAAGTTCACATCCCTAAAACTAAGAAACAGGGGCCGGGTGCAGTGGCTAATCCCTGTAATCCCTGCACTTTGGAATGCTGAGGCGAGAGGACCACTTAAGCTCAGGAGTTCATGAGCAGCCTGGGCAACATGGTGAGACCGCTTCTCTACAAAAAGTTTAAAAAATTAGCTCAATGTAGTGGTGCATGCTTTTAGTTCCAGCTACTTGAGACTGAGTTGGGAGGATCACTTGAGCCTGGGAGGTCGAGGCTGCAGGGGGCTATGAAAGCACCACTTTACTCCAGCCTGGGCAACAGAACAAGACCCTGCCTCAAACAAAAACAAAAACAAAAACTGAGGAACATGGATCTCTCTACATGTCAAGAGGTCTGGGTTTTTCCCCACTTACAAAGCTAAAATCTATTATTTCTGTTATCAGCTTCCAAAACCTCAGAAATGGGGGGAAAAAGAGCCAAGTAATATAATTCATTAAAGAACATGTAAGAATCTATCCACAAGTAGTACTCGTTACTCATTAGATGCCACCATGTGTCTTTACATAATGCTGGCACAATAGGGACTCAATAAATATTTAAGGGAGTATGAAAAAGATCAGACAGTTATCTTTTGGATGCTGGGGCAAAAACCCACTGCCTTAGTGAGCACAGACAATTGAAAATAATCACCTATAGACAAACAGTCATACACAGAGGAGAGCATAAGCATATATATACTTCGCTAATTCCAGAAATATGGTCAATTTGATTATATGATTCCATGGTTATCTTTCTATCATGTGCTCCTCCACATAGTCCCCTGACCTCTAAAAGTGTCTTTGTAAAGAGTTTATTATTTTACCAGGATACATGAGTCTGCGTGTGTTTGTGTGTGTAGAGAGATGGTTATATGTGTGATATTTGGTATTTGTGTGTGTGTGTTGTGTGTTTGTGTGTGTTTCTTCCTGTGTGACCTTGTTTTCTTTTTTTTTATTTTGAGATGGAGTTTCACTCTTGTTGCCCAGGCTGGAGTGCAATGGCACGATCTCGGCTTACTGCAACCTCCACCTCTTGAGTTCAAGCGATTCTCCTGCCTCAGCCTCCTGAGTAGCTGGGATTACAGGCGTACACCACCATGCCCAGCTAATTTTCTGTATTTTTAGTAGAGACAGGGTTTCACCATGTTGGCCAGGATGGTTATAAACTGCTGACCTCAGGTGATTCACCCGCCTTGGCCTCCCAAAGTGCTGGGATTACAGGCCTGAGCCACCGCACCTGGCTCTGTGTGCCCTTGTACATGTTCACTCATCTGTCTTCATATATGTGAATGAGCTGTCATCTTTGCAGGTCTTTTTCAAACCCTCCAAAATTTAACATACTCAAGCACAATAGATTTTCACGAAATGGGCCTTCACCTATGTCTTCACAGAGTTTATTGGTTAAACAGTACCCTGCCTATAGGGCCAGCCCAGAGAAACATAAGCGATTTCTGTGTATGTCATTTGTATTTCTTGTGGTTTGAAATCATGTGTGTACAACTGCACAGGGATCATCTTATATCATAATTATGGCTGGCTTCCCTACAAAGTGAAAATTAAAAGAATATGGATGCAGGCAATTGAGGCTTATGTACTGGCAAAATGATTCAGGAAGTCGATCAGACTTGTTTTGTACCAAGAGATCACAGGAAAAGAGGGCATTCTCCTTCTCTCAAAAAGATGCTGCTCTAGACCCTGGAACTAGTTGTGTCTCAGCAGTACTCACAGTGCTAAATGCCCCTTCCTCCATAGTTGCACAATATTTTAGGGGCTGAGAATAGAATCATGACTACCACTGACTCATAAAAGAGGGTAGATAGGCTCCATCTCTGCAGCCAAGTCTCTTCTTCTCAAAGCCAGTTCTCCAGAAAGGCAGATTACAGGAGGACTTTCACAGATAGGTGGTAGTTGGCAAACCCTTGGTCTACACAATCGGTGAGTTGAAGGTAACTCAGGTCACCACATAGGCAAAGAGGAAGCTAGATTCAGGCTAGAGGGCCAGTGAAGCTGGTGGCCAGACGGGAGCCCCAAAATGATGCTGCATGGCCACTGGGGAGCTGATGATTTTGCTGTGGCTCCACCTGAAGACACAGAGCATGTGGAGGCCATGGCCCTGTCCTTCAACTCTAACCCTTCTATTTTATCCTGTGCTTGCATTCCTGGACTCTGTTGTTACCTCCTGGATCCGGGATTTTTCCACTGTCTTTTGTTGTTATTTTTTATGTTAAAAAATCTGTTTACTGGCTTATTTATTTTTTAATAAGTATATATTTGTATATTTGTAATATACAAATATGTTCTTGTTATAAAATATTCAAACAATATAGAAATATATAAAGTCAAAAGCAAACTTTTCCCTCACCCCCACCAATCCTATTTCCCTTCCCAGAAGGAATTACCATTATTAGTGTAATGGGTATTTTTCCTGTGCTTTACTTCCAAATTTACATACATTTATATATATGTGATTTTATTTTGTGGGATTTTTTTACATAAATGAAACTATACTTTTTTAACTGCTCTAGAACTTTTTTTTCACTTCCCCCTCTATCTTAGAGAGGCTTCTAAACTGATGCCTGCATGGGCAGCCAGCTCTGCCTCTTTACCTCCTGCATACATTTTCATTGTGTGCATGTCCAAAAGTATATTTCACCATTCCTATGTTGTTGGACAATTAGGCCATTTCCTTGTGTACTTTTTCTTGCTGAAAATATGCAATAAAATTATATGACCTGAAGCTTAACTCCTTTCCATATCTCTTTTGCATTACACACATTAATTCCACTCCATCCATAGCCTCCAAATTGAGCCACATGTCCAGGCCCACCTCATCACTCCATGCTCACTGGCCATTTCCCCTTGGCTGCGTTGAAACTGCTGTCTTTTGCCTGAGACAGAAGTGACCTGCTATTAAATAAACAGGCACTTGAAACCCACCCCCTCGTTACGTTCTGAAAGCCAGAGGTTGCCACAGGACAGTTACTTAAATCAAGACAATTTCCAGGCAGGAAGAAGATGTAGAACCCTGGCATTATTCCTCTCCCGCGTTTGTTGTAATAGCTTGATTGAGTATTGAGAGCAAGCTTAAAATGCTGCCATCAGCACCGGCTACCCTTTAGATTAGCACACAGCTCCTATTCCCTTGAATGTAGTTAGGCCAGCTTAATGTCAAGGCATAAAAAAGATACTTGTTAAATAATTTCCCAAAGCTCCGACTCCATCTTTAATTTGTTTTTATTTTTTTCCTCTTTCCCTCTCCTCTCACTTTTGCTCCGTTCTCTCTCTCTCTCTCTCCCCCACCTCTGTTTTTTTTTTTTTTTTCCTTTCCTCTATGCCAAAGGGTACACCATTAAGTCGGGCTGATTTAAGGGCTGTCAACATCAACCTCTGTGACATGTGCGTTATCCTGTCAGCCAATCAGAATAATATTGATGATACTTCGCTGCAGGACAAGGAATGCATCTTGGCGTCACTCAACATCAAATCTATGCAGTTTGATGACAGCATCGGGGTCTTGCAGGCTAATTCCCAAGGTAAGGACAGCCTGTAATACTTCTTTGCTGTGCCTACGGGGGACAGGGGCTGGCAAGAGGGATATCCTTCACTCAGTAATTCAAAGAGGCTCACATCAGCCTGCCTGGCAGTGAAACCTGCGGTCGCCGTGATGGCTTTCAAAGGGGCATCTGCTGCCTCTTCTTTCCGTTCCCGTGCAGGCTTGAGACCTGGTCACCCACACACAGACTAGGTTGCCTTTCCAGAGGATAAACAAGCCTTTAAATGGCCACCCCCTCAGCTTTCCCAAAGAGTGGCTTCATGACCAGTGTCATCGTCTAAATGTCAGATCACTGAAAAGATGCTGGCTGCACAATTCTGACTGTTTCCTTCCAATATATGTTTTTGCCATTGGGCTGGGATGGGAGGGAAACTTTGCTATTGTTAGAACTGCCTCTAGGACTCTGCTGACCGAGGGATGGTAATCTCTGGAGAGCGGCAACTCTATGGACACTAAAAGTCATTTAGCAAGTGGTGACACTTGTCAGACCACACATTTTCCTATCGGAGGCAAAGCAGCCTTAAGTGACACACGTCTGCCTTCCTACTCTGCCCCTAGTCTTTTCTGTCATTTGCTTTGGGACCCTGGGCAGGTGGTTACAAGTAAAGATGTCTAGGGGTCTCAGAAAGGCAACACAGCAAAACCTTCATAACAAATGACCTCCGTAATCAGGATCTGGCAGGATAGGATGCAAAGCATTTTCCTTTGAGTGACACCTCCGTGTAGGCTTGCCATGAATTGGAGGATCATTGTTACAGACGAGCTACGAGACAGTGGCATTGGCTGCCTGATGGGGACCTGAATCCCATCAGCCCAGGATGGAAGGCTGTAGGAGCACAGCCCATGAGAGCTATGGCTACTGGGATATGAAGCATCATCTTATTGATAGCTAGGCAAGCGTCTGACCTCCTTCCCGTCATGCTAGGCTTTCTAGAAACTCAGCTGAATCATGCATCCTGGATCTGTGAGCTACATTATCTTTTGTCAACTTGACATCACCACCACTGCCTTCTAACATTTGCTTAGCATTGCAGAAAAGCCAGGAACAATAGTTCCTAGAATCCTCTTCCCTGCATGGCTCTGGGCTAGAGTCAACTGGTGGGAGATGGGCACTGGGGTGAGATTTGGAAAGTGGAGGAGAAAGATAGACTTTGATTCTTTGGAGGCAACGGCAGCCAGACCCTGGCCGACCCGGGTTCAAATCATCTCTCAGATGAGCTTTCTAGGAGCCAGTGTCTTCACTGCTAGGGACTGATAGAGGGGCTGGGGCTTCCCTGAGGATCTTGAGATTCACAGCAGCTTCTGGTCAAGCTTAAGAGAACCTTCCCCTTTGGTGTTGCATGTGAAATGGATTCTGTCCTTCTGACATCACCTTGATTCAGCCTGAAGCCTAATTTTTGACCTCTCCACACAACCATCCTTCCTGCCACACCCAAATCTAAATATTGGTATCCACCTGCTCAGCTGTGCCCGCAGGACAGCACAACGTGTGAAGGCCTAGGAGAGGCTCTGAGCTTACTCCCAGCTGCATCCTGAAGAGTCAGAGCCTGCCTCCTGTGCGGCCTGCCTAGGTAGCACAGGCAAGAGAGGATGTGAGAAGACAGCAAGCTAACGTTCTAGAAGGCGAAAGAGGCAAGCTGGCATTTGGTTCCTGCCTTTAAGCCCTTGACCTTCAATATGTGTCCTCTCTGCCCTGCCACAGTATGGGTGTCTGTTGGGGGAGCCTGTTAGGGTTACAGAATCTCATGGCCCATCCCAGACCTGCCGGGTCAGAGTCTGTATTCCAACAAGATCCCCGGACAACTCAAATGTACCCCTTTAAAGCACAGTAAACCTTCACATGAACAGGACATGACCAACCCTTGGTAGATGATCCTCCTCTCCTGGAGAGGAGTGAACCATCAAGGGGAGTAGAAAAAAGTGGAAGCAATGATTCTCCCTTTAAGTAGAGACAGAAGCCAGCAGGAGGGGGCAGGAAAACACTCCCTTTCCCCAACATGACTGTTTCTTCCAAACTCAATTATCATGATTTTCCAGGGCCGTAGATTAGAATCTCAGAGTATAATTTAGTTAAATACACATCTGATATAGATGTTCCTTCCAGTTCTCCTAAACTTTATCCCAGCCTCTTAGATCCTATATAAAGGCCAAACTGGTAACAATTTTTCCACTCCCCGGTGCCCAAAAGCCTTCTTTATTCTTTTTTAGGACAGGATAAGCAAGAAAAATAGGTTTTGACAGGAGATATGGAGGAAAGAGAAAGGGAGCTTATTTTTCCTCCAAAGGAAAAAAGAAGGGCACTCTTTCTTTTGTATACACACATGCACACAGTTATGGTCTGAATGTTTTTGTCCCCTCTACCTACTCCCTGCCAAATACATACAGTGAAATCCTAACCCTCAAGGTGATAGTATTAGGTGGTGAGGCCTTTGGGAGGTGTTTAGGTCATGAGGTGGAGCCCTCATGAATGGGGCTGGTGTCCTCATAAAAGAAGCCTGAGGCTGGGCACGGTGGCTTACGCCTTGGGAGGCTGAGGCGGGCAGATCACCTGAGGTCAGGAGTTTGAGACCACCTGGCCAACATGGCAAAACCCCATCTCTACTAAAAACACAAAAAATTACCCGGCTGTGGTGGTGGGCACCTGTAATCCCAGCTACTCAGGAGGCTGAGGCAGGAGAATCGCTTGAACCCAGGAGGTGGAGGTTACAGTGAGCCGAGATGGCGCTACTGCATTCCAGCCTGGGCAACAGAGCAAGACTCTGTCTAAAACAAAACAAAATAAAATAAACAAACAAATAAATAAATAAAGTAAAAGAAGCCTGCGAAAGACCCCGTGCCCCTTCTGTCATGTGAGGACACTGCAAGAAAGTCCTCACCAGAGACTGAATGTGCCAGCGCCTTGACCTTGAACTTTCCATTCTCCAGAATTGTGGGAAATAAATGTCTGTTGTCTATCAGTCACCCAGGTTATGGTGTTTGTTACAGTGGCCCAAATGGACTAAGACTGCACACATGACAGAAGAAGGCAGAGGATGTGTCTCTATGCTCAGCAGTGATTCTCGTAGACCCCTGGTCAGCAGTGGAGAGGAGCATTTGTCTCTCACTAGCCAGCAGTCTGTTCTCTCCCTAAGAGAGAGTGTCAAAGCTCTAGGCCCACCAAGCCTTTATGTCCCATTGTTTTCTTGTCTGTCTGCTCCTCTCTTGTTTTTGAATATTGTTCTCTGGTGACACTCTAACCTTGTAAAGGCAGTGGTCCAGTGGGAGCCATCAACACAGAGAAATCGCTCCTTCTCCAGTGCTCACTTCTGGCTGCAGACCCAGCACCCCACTCCTTGGGCTCCTGTCAGTCTGTGAGCTGAGTCTGTGAGCTGAGTTTCCCTGCCTCTCTATATCTGAGACCCTTTTGACTAACTGCAGTGCCCACTGGCCTAAGATACTTTTGCCATCCTTCATCTGGGTGTTTGGCATGATCAAGCTCCAAGGGAATAGGAATTATGGGGAACGAAAAGGATTTCATGTTACTCTCCTTTTTTTTTTTTTCTTTTCTTTTTTTTTTTTTTTTTTTTCTGTTTTTTTTTTTTTTTTTTTTTTTCGTTTGTTTCTTTTTTGAGGTACAGTCTCTCTCTGTTGCCCAGGCTGGAGGGCAGTGGTATGATTTCAGCTCACTGCAACCTCCACCTCCTGGGTTCAAGTGACTCTCCTGCCTCAGCCTCGCCAGTAGCTGGGATTACAGGTGTGTACTGCCACACCTGACTAATTTTTGTATTTTTAGTAGAGACAGAGTCTCACTATGTTGGCCAGGCTGGTCTCAAACTCCCGACCTCAGGTGATCCACCCACCTTGGTCTCCCAAAGTACTGGGGATTTCTTGTTACTCTTATCATTTTGGGAAACAAATCTAACTTCCTCTGAGTGATAACTGCATAGATTTCTGGCCACTGACACCCTTGCTTTCATTCTTACGTATTCTGTGGTCCTTTATGGAACCTCGTGCTCTGCTTTGTCTGGTGAACTGTTTCCATGTCTCTAGAACCTCACTGGGTAGAAATGTGGACTCCGGACAAGCGCCATGCTCTGGGGCCAGAATATGCATGCAACCTTATGGAAAGCTTTCCTAACATGATATAATTTAGCATGAAAAATGTGCCTTCACATTGAGAAAGTAGAACCTTCATTGGACAACTGCCACTGCATGTTATTAGGGCTCCTAGACTAACAAAGCCTCTCTTTTCTCTTCTGTTCTCTTTTCACATTCCCTTTTGATGTCACTTTTCTAGCCCACATGGTGTCAGAACTGACCCAGCCTAGGGATTCTGGACCAGACACTTTCTGAAAAGACCCAAGATGTGATGGCTTGTTGTCAAAAACAATTACAGAAAAAGGTGGCATACCCCAAGCCAGATGGTATATCCAATGTGACAGTCGGGTCTATGAGATGCAGTTTTAATATACAGCAGGCAAAACTGCAGTGACAATTATATAAAGCAGATGAAGCTCTTCTTGCTGGTCAGCAAACATCAGCTCAGAACCACTTTACAGCTCTTTACCAGCAACTAAGTGCCTTTATTTACAGAGTGCCTGTCACTTCCCTTTGGCTGGAGAGCTGGTGTATTATTTAGCACACATTTATCCAGGGAAAACATTTCAATTTAAATCAGCTGGTACAACAGTGGCTCTTGCCAGACTGTTTCCCTGCGGTTCGAAAAGATGAGAACTGAGTCTGATCTTGGAAGAAAGGGTGAGCAGAGGGAGGCAGGGTCTGCTCTCTGAGCTGCTTCAGTTCATACCTGAAAAGAGGGAGCATGCCATGGCGTTTCCCATTCTGCTTTCATATTGTTTTGAAATGAGGATCTTGCAGTTTCTTCCTGCTTACCCTTCCAGGAAGGGTAACTCCTAAGGAAAACAAAAAGGAATAAATGGCTGTTCTCCATGCATCAGGCACTCTAAAGGCCCAGAACACAAAGGTGACCAAAGGTTGCTTGGATTCAGCCACTCACTATGCTTGCAGGACTCAGGTGAGAGGGAGGGGGTATCCCCATAAACAATGACAGTGCAAGGAGACAAGGACGAGGCTAGAAACAGAGGAACACAAAGGGATCCTTGGTTTATGTATTTTGAGGAATTGAGAAGGCTTTCAAGAAGAGGTGGCATCAGCCAGGCATGGTGGCTAACGTCTGTAATCCCAGTGCTCTGGGAGGCCAAGGCAGGTGGATCACAAGGTCAGGAGATCGAGACCATCCTAGCTAACACAGTGAAACCCCGTCTCTACTAAAAATACAAAAAATTAGCCAGACCTGGTGGCACACCCCTGTAGCCCCAGCTACTCGGGAGGCTAAGGCAGGAGAATCGTTTGAACCTGAGAGGCGGAGGCTGCAGTGAGCTGAGATTACACCACTGCACTCCAGCCTGGGTGGCAGAGCAAGACTCTGTCTCAAAAAAAAAAAAAAAAAGGCATCTGTGGATGATTTGAATACATGTGGCTATGGAGCACTTGAAATGTGTTTAGGAATTAAATTTTTCCTTTTATTTAATTTTAACAAATATAAAAACTTAAAGTGACCCATAGCCAGTGGCTACCACATTGGATGGTGCAGTCCTAAAGTATAGACTTGTCTTGCTAAAGGTTTGGATTTGGGGGAGTCATTAAAGATTTATAGGAAGAGGGTAATTAATTCCATGCTTGAAAAAGATAACAGGTGGGGGCAAAGCGAGCTGGCTTGAGACAGAGAGAATGGAAGTAAGGGCGGAGGTCCCTGGGGATGTGTTAGAGGGACAGGGACAAGTACAATTTGGCCCCAAAATGGTACATGTAAGGCAGCAGGGAGAGATGAGGCTGAAATGTGGGTTGGGCATTGAAGAATTTCTTTTCTTTCTTGAGTTAGGAAGCTGTAAATAATTTTTATGTGTCTATGAGTTAGGAAGCTGTAAATAATTTAGTAGGCACTGGGGAGTTACAGAAGGTTTCAAAGCAAGAGAGTGATGGGATTGGACCTGAGCTTTAGGGAGACGGATCTGGCAGCCCCGTGAAGCATTGTTTGGAGTGGAAAGGAAGACGATGCAAGGACTCTGGTTATGAACTGTGGCTATCCAGATGGAAGCCTGAAACCTTGGACTGGAAAAAGAATGGGAGGTTCCAGCAGGAGTCACTGTAGATACATACCAGTCTGCATGGATGTGTACTTCCTTCTGGGGGTCAGAGGATGGCAGAGTGGAGGGACAGGCTGCAGTAGAAAGCAGTATTGGGAGGATTAGGTTTTAGTCATGGTTTATTTCCACAAGAACTTAGTGGAAAGTCCAGATGGGCATGAAAAGCTGAAGGGTGGAAATGAAGTCCCTAATCCAGGAAAAAGTTGCTTCTAGTGATCTGACCCATTGCTCATGCTCTAGGAGCAAAGGAAAGCCTCAGGGAGAGGGAGAGAGGCAAGAGAATTGCAGGACCGAAGATAAGGACCATCTTAGAAAGAGAGGGTAGAGGGAACCTTTGGTAGAAGCCAGAGAACCAAAAGCTGAGCCTGTCCCGAACGTCCCAGGGGAGGGAGGAGCCATGATCTCAAACCCAAGACATATGTCCACTGCCTAGTTCCTCTTGCCTTTTTTCCATATTCTGTGTCTCTCTATAGACACACACACACACACACACAGCTTTCCTCCCACCCTCACTGACCTGAAGCTATAGTTACACTAAATGAACGTCCGCATGTAAGCAGGCACTCTCCTTTCTCTGCATTTCAACAAAAGTCAAGAGCCTCAAGTAGGGAATGACATTTTTCTTTGGAAGTATGGCAGCAGTCCTTGGAGAGATAGCATTAATTGGGGGCATAGGGCACACCTTCCCTATCCTAAAGTCTGAGATGTCTTTTACTGTTCCAAAGAAGAAAATGTGATTTCTCTTTTATCTTTGTGTGAGACAATGTGGATTAGGATCTCTAAATTACTGGATGACAAAAAGCAGAACTAAAAGGGCCTTCCTAAAGTGGAACTCTGGGATCAAATCCACAGAATAGAATGCATTGAGGACCTCTGCATGTTAATTTTCAAATGATCAGTAAAGACAGGCTAGATAAACCTTGGTGATAAAAGCATCATTTCTTTAGAGCAGTGATTGTTTCATCTTTGTTGGGATAGGAGGGAATGTGTCAAGAGCTATGAAGATTTGAAGGAGAAATTTGACAAACAAAAAAAAATGTTGTGAAGAGGACAGCCAGAATGGGGCAGTGCCTGGACAACATGTCACTTGCCAAGTGGCTAAGAGAACAAGGCCAGCAGACTTAAAGGGCCATTTAATCTTCTGCTCCATTGGACAAAAACCAAGGCCAATGGTTAATAATTAAGGAGAACAGGATTTTAAGGAAGATATTTCCAGAATAGCATGGACAGCCTGCAATGCAGTGAGCCTCCTATCCCTGTCTCTTTGCCAAAGGAGAGTTACTGACACGCTCTTTGTGATGGGAGGGAGATTGGTAGAGAGATGAGTTCTGTGGTCCTTTATAACTAAGGATATCCAGCATGTTCCTGATTTTTATTACACAGGGATCTGTGTTTTATATGATCTGCATTGTAACTCCAGAGGGAGAGCTATGGTGTTTGTCAGGATTGGGGTCATGAGTCTTTTAGTGGAAGCATTCATGTCCTTCCTGAACGGCACTGTCTTTGTGTTTAAAGATGAGGAGCAGACGGCATTGGGGTGAGCAGCTGCACATCTGGCTTTTCCATTAATTGGACAGACCACCCCATCTTCAACTTCCACACCACCCTTCCACACCTGCCTTTTTCCCAGGGCTCTGCCTTCTCCCACTTCTACAAGCTTGGCTTTCCTGACCCCCAGGCTGCTCGCTGTTTCTTGCAGACACACCTATACATGTATCCTCACACACATTCCCCCTCCTTGAAATCAGAGAAGCATTTTTTCAGCTGCTCCCATATAACATTTCATTACCACAATATTCTCTCTCAATTCTGAAATGGCGGTGGGGGAGAAGCCATTTCTCTTTATACCCACTGAACGAACAAAGCTCAGCGCTAAAATATTTTTCTTCCGTTGTAACTGAAACGGCTGTTGGCTTCCGTCCCAAAAACCAGAAAGACAATTATACTTAACTGTTTAGAGATTTATAAATACCACACTGGAGTAGCCTCTAGGTAGTAACTTTAGATACCCAGCCCAATAATTTTCTTTTATTGGTTTGTGATTTAGATCTTATTTTGAGTCCTCTATAATAAGAGTAGTACATTTCATTAAAAGAGCTTACTAAACAATAAAGAAAATCTGGCTTAGGGCTCTGAGCAGGTCTCAAGTACAGAAAGGGGACTGCCCTGTTACATTTCTTCTGTGGACATCACAAGATGAATCTCATCACAAGAATCTCAGGTGCAGACGTATTTCAGCAGAGCAGCATTTGCAGCTGTTTTCTAAATGACTTCAACTTACGAGAATTTTTCCTATATAGCGTGTTTCATCACATGAGAGATCCTCTTTAACCCTGCCATTTACTATTCTGGTAATGTATTCCTAGCAAAAGAAACAAGGATAAACAACAGCAGCAGCTGTAATAAGAGACTGAGAAACTTGGGCTACTTTCTGAACTCATGGAGGGTTTTATGCCCTCTGTACATAAAAGACTTTCTTGGAGAGTGGATTGCAGAAGAAAAAGTAAAAACAGACAAAATAATCTTTTCCTTCCAATTGCATGCATGGAGGGCATCCCCACTCAGGCCCAGCTTGGGACAACTGTCGTGAAGGGAAATCTTAGCTTCAGAGACAGAAAGCAGATGTGGGGTGGTGTTGGCGTTGGACTGAACTTATGGTTTTAGCATCTGGCTCTCATGTGCCAGTTTACTCCTCCAAATTTGTGTGCCTGGTTAATGACTCTTTTAAAAAAATGTAATTTTTTTTTTCAGGTGAACTATACACCAGGCACATTCCTGTGTAATATCTTTTTTAATCTCCCTGACAATCTGCTGAGGGAGAGTTACCACCTTCATTTTACAGATGAGAAAACAGAGGCTCGGGGGAAATTAGGGACCTTTCCCATAGCCTCATAGCTAGTCAAGGGCACGTGGAGTTGATCTCCAAACATCTGATTTCCAAGTCCATGCTTTTCTCAGCACATCAGCCTGTCTCATAAAAGGCAAGTGCTATCCTGATGAGAATGGGCCTGAAGATATACATGTACTTTCAAGGGTCACGGGGGCACCACCAGGACAAACATTCAGGGGGATGAAAGTGCTCAAGGTGTGCCAGCCTCACTTCTAAACTGGTCCTTGCACCCAAGGGGATGAAGTTTGTTTTCAATGGTTCTTGTCTCCATGAATCCCCGTTTTTTGAGCCATTGACCCTAGCTGTTCCAACAATGAGAGGTACTAAGATTCTGTTGGCTTGAGTCTTTCTTGCTACTACCGCTGGACAAACGAGTAAATCTGGGGGCAATGTGAAGCATTGTGCTTAGCCTGTCTCTGTGTGAACAGTATGACTGTTGGAGCCTTTCTTTTCTATTTTCCTTGTGAATACAGATTGGACTTTGGAGCTGTCAGGAAAAGGGTGGAATATTTGAGACCCAGCTGTTACTTTCTTTGTGAAGAAACTTAAAGAATATTTGCAGTTTTTATTTACTCCTTCCATGCTCAAGTGGAAGTTTCCATGACAGGCGGCAGATGAGAATGAAAAGACCACTGTAGTGCCCAAAGCCTAGGCTCAGAAAATGATCCAGAGATATTGTCTTATGGGGGGAAGCACAGCTGTAAAATCAGAAAAAAGTAAAGGAAGTCTTGTAATCCCATGGACCCTCTAAGACACCTCATGAAATTCTGGATAAGGATAGGTCAACTACCGTATCCTGAGTGTCAGTTTGGTTTGCATCCTATGCCTGAGGTTAGTGCTCCTGTTCTCTCCATAGTCTATGCTGTTGTAGAGGTAATGGGATCTATAGGCAAAAGGGACAGAAACAAAATAAGTTGTATGGAACAACTTTGACACACATACTTAATGATACAGGGCTTGGAACATTCTAGTGTATTCCTCATTCAGAGTGTGAGTCATTTCATTCAATACACCTGCTGTGAAGATAGCACAGATGCCTCAAGCTGGCAGATAAATCTAGCCAGTCATTCAGTGCATTTTTATCTTCACCCATTCTCTTATAGGCAGAAACTCATGAGCAGTCTTTAAAACTTTACTTCTTTTCTTAAAAGTGACAAGAGTGAAACTCCATATCAAGAAAAAAAAATAAAATAAAAAAGTGGCTCTGAGGCCAGACACAGTGGCTCACGCCTGTAATTCCAGCACATTGGGAGGCTGAAGTGGATCACCTGAGGCTGGGAGTTTGAGACCAGCCTGGCCAACATGGTGAAACCCCATCTCTATTAAAAGTACAAAAATAAGCCAGGTGTGGTGGCTCACATCTGTAGTCCCCGCTACTCTGGAAGCTGAGGCAGGAGAATCACTTGAACCCAGGAGGTGGAGGTTGCAGTGAGCCGAGATTGCGCCTTTGCACTCCAGCCTGGGCGACAGAGTGAGACTCTATCACAAAAACAAAACAAAACAAACAAACAAGCAAAACAAACAAACAACAAAAACAAACAAAAAAAGTGACCCTGCAAAGAATCCAACTGATTTATAAATGACTGTAGTTCTGGATTTATTGAACATTTAAGGATAGGGCTAGTCCTTAAATGCTTCAATTATACTTCATGGAATGGTCTGGAGGAAAATTATTTTCTGAATTCTAGAAAAGCAGGATAGTCCTTGAGCATCTTGTTACAGATCTCCAGGAGAGATGTTCTACCAGATGTTTTCAGTGCCCCATGGTTGCTGCCACGCAATGTGTTATAGGAAGGCAGAGGTGGCTTTGGGCTGTGGTAGTCAGGAAGGAATGCAGAGTAAAGGGACTGGGATTTGAAAATAAGTGTGATTAACATAAATAAAGGCATGTGGAAAAGGCTGAAGCTGAGTAATAGAAGGCACAGAAACAGGAAAGGCCAAGTGTATTTCGCAGAGGGTCACCTGGCTATTTGTGTACTAATGGTATAACCGAGGGACTTAAAGGGCTCACTATGTCAAAGGAAATGCTTGTCGGTGGGTCCACTGTTAACCTGAATAGATCCTCCAAAGAGCCTGTTCTATTGTTTTGCTGACCTCTTCACTCTCACCAACTGCCAGAAATCTTTTTAAATGCTTAGCACAGCACCTCACACCTAGTAGACACTTAGTAGAGGTTTGTGGAGGGGATGAATACATGAATAAATGATTTAATCCTGCTGTTGTTTGCAGCCTGTTCTCTCTTAGCGTGCCCTCAAATGAGATAAAGCAGCCAAATACCTTTATTAAAAACCGACACTTTCCCTCCGGGCTTTAGTCTCCCTTCATTTGACAACTGGGCACTGGACAGGGGTTACAGAGATCAAGGATGTTGCACTTGTGTGTAGGAGCCTTTGTCAGATGGCCAGGTTGTCTCTAGTATAAACTGTCCTATTCCCTTAACCTTTACTAATAGCTCCTGGTCCTCAACCTTTGACTGCCCTCGCTGGATGTACTATTACACAGTAACAACCCACGGCCCAAGGCTGTAGGACTGAGACCTCCAAAGTTCAACAAAGGGCAGAAAATATCTCTGCTTTCTCCTCCAGGGAGCTGTGAATGCTTCCTGAGAGCTTCCCTGGCCATGTAGAAATGAACATTCCTCTCAGCGGTAGACTGGAGCAGGAGGAACTTGGAAGATGGGTTTTGTTGCTCTGGTTCACGATGGTGAATCACAAACGTGGCTGTCAGAGTAATGATGCAGTCATGGAAGGTTAAAGAACAGGTTTTAAACCCTGGTTCTGTCCATCATATGCAATTTGACATAATCAAGATTCCAGATTTCATTTCCTCATCTATAAGATGGGGTTTATTAAAATGACCCCACCTCAAAACACCGAGGGATCAGTGTGTGAATACAAAGACATGATGACTACAGAAAAATTATTAAACATCAAGGACTGTAGAAATAGCACTTTGCAGTCAAGTTCAGTCATGGCACATGTGGGGTCTGGAATGACAGCTTGGGTTTGAATCCCAGATCTGCCACTTACTAGGCCTGGGAAAATTACTTAACCTCTTTGTATCTCAATTTTCTCACTAAGAATACCAAATGCACCTGGCTCATCAAATGACTATGAGAATTCAATGAGATACAGGGCTTTCTATTGTCCACACAGTACCTTTAAGTAAGTCAGAAAAAATCACTCTTGTCTCAAGACACCTTATTTTTATCTGCTGAAAAAAATGGTGATAATGTACTAATATGTTTGGACACTACACTTTTCTGTCATCTTCTAGGAAAAAAATATTGTCATAAATATGCAAATATACAATGACCATTGATATGAGTGGTACCCACTTAGATTAGCTACTGTGCAGTGCCCAACCTTCACAACCATACCTGGCAACCCTGAGTGAATGGCTGTTAAAGCACTTCCTACCTAGGATGGGAGAAATAAAGCAATGTTAGCTATTTTTGTTATTATTATTACAATTTTACTATTTTATTTAATCCCCTCCTGCTCCCAGATTACCAAATCATAAGTTAGGGTTATCCACTTGTACCTAGCAGCCAGAATTACTGTTGATCTGTTTGTCTATAAATATGCATAGAAAATAGATGATGATAGAAACCAACACACCTTTGGAAGATGAGCAGCCCAGGTGAGGTAGACTAACAAAAACCTACAGAGGAGTTGAGGAAGAACTAGGGCAGATGAACAGCGAGCATGGGGCTCTTCCCCTCCGTAGACAGGCTAGCATGGCGTCGCACAACCCAGCTGCTCTGTAAAGCAGAAGTTGGGACAGCTCGCTGACAGAAAACCTCATACACTTCCAACCTCTGGAATTTGGTTGTGGCAGGAGCCCTGATGTCGGTGAAGTGACGTCCTTCCAGAGCAGGACCCATGCTACTCCACCTAGTCAACAGATGGCACTTGGCCTCCCTCCTTTGCCTCTTTTTTTTTTTTTTTTTTTCTTAAAACAGTAATTTTGGCTCTCAGCCAGAAAATCTATTATAGCATATTAATTCTCAATTGGGAAAGGGGTCTTGTACCCCTTTAAATAGCTAATAATGAATCTTCTCTGTGACCCTCCTCCTACCTCCTCATAGACACATAAATATATACAAATTTAAGAGGTTTACCTACCCTAATGATTTTCTTCCCCTCCAGGTTTATTGAGATACAACTGACAAATGAAAATTGTATGTATTTAAGGTTTACAACATGATGATTTGATATACATATACATTGTGAAATGACTACCAAAATCAAGTTAATGAACACATCCATCATCTCCCATAGTTACTATTGTGTGTGTGTGTGTGTGTGCGCACACACACCCAGGTGTGTATCATGAGGACACTTAAGATCTATTGTTTTTGCAAACTTCAAGTGTACTACACAGTACTATCAACTATAGTCACCATACTGTACATTACAGCCCAGAATTTATGTATCTTATAATGGTAAGTTTGTATTCTTTGACCAACATCTCCCCATTTCCCCTGACCCTCACCACAGTCCCTGGCCACCACTGTTCTACTCTCGGCTTCTATGAGTTCAACTTTTTAGATTCCATGTATAAGTGAGATCATACAGTATTTGTCTTTCTACACCTGGCTTATTTCACTTAGCATAATGTTCTCCAGTTCATCTATGTTGTTGAATGACAGGATTTCTTTCTTTTTTAATGGCTGAATAATATTCCGTTATATATATGTGTAGGTACATACACACACAGACCATATTTTCATCTACTCATCTATTAATGGACACCAGTGGTTTCTATACCTTGGCTATTGTGAATAGTGCTGCAATAAACATGGAGGTACAGATGTCTCTTTGAGATACTGATTTCATTTCCGTTGGATATATACCCAGAAGTGGGATTGCTAAATCGTGTGGTGGTTCTATTTTTAATTTTTTATAGAAACTTCATACTGTCTTCTATAGGGCTGTACCAATTTACATTCCCAGCAGCAGTGTGCAAGGGTTCACTTTTCTCCACACCCTCACCAACACTTGTTATCACTTGTCTTTTCAGTAATAGCAATTTTAATGGGTATGAGGTGATATCTTATTGTGATTTGCATTTTTCTGATGATGAGTGATATTGAGTACCTTTTCATATCTACTTGTTGGCCATTTGTATATCTTCTTTATAAAGATATCTATTAGGTTCCTTTGCCCATTTCTTAATCAGGTTATTTATTTTCTTGCTATTTAGTATATGAATTCTTTATATAGGTGGGATATTAACCCTTTATTGGATAGGTGGTTTTAAAATATTTTCTCCCATTAGGTAGGTTGGCTTCTCACTTTGTTGATTGTTTCCCTTGCTGTGCAGATTTTTAGTTTGATGTAGTCCCACTTTTTTATTTTTGCTTTTGTTGCCTGTGCTTTTGGTGTCATACCCAAGAAATCATTGCTCAGACCAATGTCAAAGAGCTTTTCCCCTATTTTTTCTCCTAGGAGTTTTACGGTTTCAGATTTTACATTCAAGTCTTTGATCCATTTGATTTTTGTATATGCCGTAAGAGAAGTGTTGAGGTTTACTCTTTTGTATGTAAATGTTGTTTTCTGAACATTATTCATTGAATAGACTGTCCTTTCCCTATTGTGTGTTCTTGACACCCTTGTCAAAGATTAGTTGACCATAAAGGGGTGGATTTACTTCTGAACTAGCCCACTGGTTTTCAACCTTAGCTGCACGTTGTACTCACCTGGGGAACTTTTAACCTTCTTGAAATGCTCAGGCCATACTCCAGAGCAATTAAATTAGACACTGATGCAGGCATGCATTGGTGATTCCAATGTGCAGCCCAAGTCAAGAAACCCTGGCCTAGTCCCTTACTTACTCAAGGAAACCATCTCTGATCCTTGTATAAGGGCAGCTGATTTACTAAAGCTTACATTTCCATAGAAATTTATCTTAGAAATTTATTTATAGAATAAATCATTCTCCTAGGCATGATCGCTAGGAGGTTTGGAAAGCATATAACAGACATTGTGCAAATGCAGGATATATGAGAAATTCACAAACTTCCACATGGTTCCCAGCAGGGAGCTAGTGGAGCTGGGAAAATAAACCAGGAGGTGTCCATTTGAGAGGTCAAGGCAGGTGGGCACAAACAATTCTTTGAATACCTAATCGGCAGAGGAAATGGAAGAATTTTGAAAATCAATCAGGCCATGGGCCTACAGGCAAGCAAGGAAGGTAAATAATAAGAACATGAGGGTGAGGTTTCACACTTAATCTATAAAACTACTTTTAATAGGCCCCTAGGTGATTATAAATTCATGGTGGCTTTCTCTTTTTTGGGATTATATGGGTCTATTCCATATTTCCAAAGGAATCCCTTCCTATTATGTAGGTGTGTCTCCTTATTTATTTATTTGCATTTAAGGTATTGAAACTTTTTTTTTTTTTTTTAAAACTCATTTCTATGACCATTAAGTATATACCATGCAAGGAAGCAGTTGTCTCTATGTTATGAAATATTAAATCAAAATGCTTCCTGTTCCCACATGTCCCAGAGATAAATACAGCAGTATTTTGAAGCCCCTCTTGGAGCTGTTTTGCCTGCAAATTTATTGTTTTGTCTCCATTTTCAGAAAGGCCTGTTTTCTATGAAGTATAGCACTCTAGGTAGTTTTTAAGGCGCAGACTCCTCTGGAGTTGCCTGTGTCGGCAACAACTCTTATGTAGATGGCACACGAGGGATGGCGCATTGATCGGCTCCTTTAAGATGACAAATGGGCAGAGAGTGTTATTGTCTTTGATTGCATGCCTTACATCATCTGTATGTAGGAATAAGAGGGCCATACTTTATCTTTAGCCATTTTATAAATATTTAAGTCCTTATAGTTGCCTAAAGATATTAAAGCATATTTTACCGTAGTCGGAATATAAATATTATATATAGCACAAGATACCAAAGTAGTTTAATGAATTCATAATTTTCTGCTCACATTTATTGGAATGTGTTTTATGTTCCAAAAGTTCCATTTAAAGAATAAGGTACCATTCTACTCCCTGACAACACACCAAGCATTGGCCAGTGTTGGGGGTGGGCTCTGAGTTCCAATGTGGGGAAGATTCCATTAGGAAGCAAGGAAGCAGGAAGTCTCATCCCTGGAATATATTTCCTCTATCTTTAGGTCTAAATGTGTGTGTGTGTGTGTGTGTGTGTGTGTGTGTGTGTATTTTTCTGAATAAACAATTCTGGTGCTTATTTAAGTCCTGCAGCGTTTCAAAAAGAAAACTTTTATTGCCCCTTTCTTCTATTTCAAGGAGATTAATTCAAAAAACGTAAGTAAGAGCAATAAAGATGAAATTTGCAATTTTCCCATCCCCCTGTCTCCAACTCACTTTTGTAAACAGGGACACAGATTCTATTTGCCAGTATACAATGGTGATCCAGGGGCTTCATGTGGATAGTGACTTCCCAATGCATTTTGAATATTTCTCCTGAAATTAAAGAGTTCCAAGTTGCGTTTTCCTTTTCCTAAATGCAAAAAGATGACAGGTAGAATATTACTGCACCTCTTTTCAATTTTCTGGTGAAATATAAAGGCTTTCTTCTTTAATATTTCACAAAGTTCCTCTAGTTCCCAGTGGGAGTCTATGCTGGGTAATGTTTGCTAATTACCAACAACAAAACTAGACATACAACGTTGGTAAATTACCTGACCCTTTCCTTTTTAATGAGACAACAAGGATTTCGCGAAGTGATGTTGTTTCACTGGTTAATGGTGTCAGCAATGTTGTAATTGTGGGTTGAGACACATTAGCTGAACAACCACATGTAGAAAGGGCCTTCTCTCGACAAGCCGTTTGGAGACTAGAACCATATTATCATTAAACCTCTGTCATTTGCATGCTGCTAATCACTTACTTTATTATCCTGTGTATCCATTGTCTTTCTTTAATTGCTCTTTAAATTAAAATTAAAAATAGTTCTAAAGCCCACAATGGCTGGGATAGCATCTTGATTATGAAGATAACTTCAAGAAAATGGAATAACTGGTTATATATTACCTGGATTATGAGAGTCCCATTGTTATGTACTGTGCCTGCAGGCCTCAGGGGCCTAATTGTGGTGGTTTCTCTTCCTTCAACCCATAGTGTTTGTTTAATAAATGGTTATTTATGGTCTTCTCAGCCATTAGAGCAACTTTGGAGACAGTACATCCTTCTCCTTGGTTTGGGAAGTAAAGTTTTGTCCTCTGGGCAAAGGTATAAAACTGAATAAAAAAATCTGGATCTACACTAGAGCTTGTGAGGGAGTCTGAAAGGAGATCCTCTGGATTCCCTTTGCTAGCTTATTTTGTTGGAAATCACTTTTAAAATTTGGGGTCATGAAAGAGACATAAATCTCAAAGCTGAGAGGGCCTTAGAGTCATTCTTATTTTACAGATGAAGACACCAAGGGCCACAGCCATTGCCATGACTGTGATTGCATGGCAGCAAATGAATGATTTGACTGTTAGCAAATGGAAAGGATGCAGGGCTCCTGGAGGGAGAATCATGCCTTAGGGGCTACTCCTGAGAGAGGATATGATGTCGTGCCTGGAGTTGTGATGTGCAAGCTACATGGTTGTTGTGGTTTAATGTATTTGGTGTGTATCTCTTGTATGAAATGTTGATATGTTTGTTGATACAGACAATGTGATAGGATCCTGGAAGAGAGGGCTCCTGTGTTCCACTTCCTTAAAATAACAGCCCCATGAATGACTCTACAGACATTCCTGAATATTGAGTAGCTAAACACAGAATTATCATGATTTCAATATTATGTATGATGCACAGTAATCTAAAGGGATTGGGAACATTGCTACTACCTCATTTTACAGATGGGAGAACTGAGTTTGGATAAGACGTTGAATCCTTCTACATTCTTACAGAGAGGTAGGAGTTGACCTGGGACTAAAACCCATGTGTTTTGTTTTCTCTGTCAGCTTACAACCCTGTTGTTGATAAATAATAATTAGTACTGATGAAGTACATGCTCTGTGCCAGGTGCTGTTGTAAGCACTTTCCCTGTATTATTATTATTAACTCATTCAATCTTCATGACATCTTCCTCTTTCATTTTGCAGATGAGGAAACTGAGACACAAAATTTAAATAAATTGCCCCAAATCACAAATTAGAAACAGAAAGAGGAAGGACCCAAACTCATTCAATCTAGCCACAGTGTTCAAGTTCTAGACCGCAAATGGTATGACTTATTTCAGGTAGTGGTCAAAAGTTATTGACCATGCTGTACAGAGAGATGCTCAGAGTCAAACCAGCACCAAACCGTCGTCTAGTGAAGATTTATGTGTGTATGTATGTGGGAATGCCTGACCCCAAGATCCAAGAACCCAGTTACATATTCATCTGCCAGCATAAACATATATACAGGAAACACTTTAACACTTAAGAAAAAAAAAATCTTTCTTTCAAAGAACTATCAAATGTTTGGAACCTTGGCACTATCTTGGGCCAGGCGTCTTGTCTCTAGAACCATTCAGAGACAGCTGGCTGAAAGTCGTTGGTGATGCGATTCTGCTTTCCTGAATTTCATGGCAAGGCCTTGGATCACTTGGCAAACCCATCTTTTACAGCTACTTAATTTTCTGTGTGCTTAAGAGATGGATGTTATACTTTGCTTGTGATTTTGTAGTTCTGGTTTCTGCTGCGCTGGCCATCGTTTTATACCAAACCAAACAACTGGGGCCCATTTGGCATTTGGTGTTTAAATGTAAAAGGACATTTGAACTACATGACAAATGCTAAAAAACAAAGTCCATAGCACCAAGAACATAAAGAAACTGTTTATAATGAAAAGGTGTTTACATTTTCAGTCAATCTATCACTTTAATGAGCTCTTTGCATTTCTTTGATTAATGCTCACAAAAGGGGAGAAAAAAATGGATGTAATGGAAAGAAAATGGTATATAGTCTTGGCAGCATGAGGGGGGATGTCTGTGCGTTTTATTAGTATCCGCTTGTTATCACTGTCTTGTAATGTATATATCTGCCTTTTCCATGGCATAGTAAGCCTCTAGTTTACTGGAAATGTGATCCATCATGAAAGAGGAGATCCCATGTCAGTGGCAAAACAGCCTTTGTCCTCTTGTGGTGGCAGCAAACAGGGAAGGTCCCAGAACAGGAATTAAGAATAAATAAGAACAATAAAGAAAGACTAATATAAGCTATGCCATATTGAAATTGGGGAGTGCAATGAGTATGTGAAGATAAAACATAGAGAATTAAAGATACTTAAAAACATTTAAATATTAATATGTAGTAATTCATACATATTTAGTAGTAATTCATACATTTTAAAATAATAAAGGGGATGGAAAAAAAAAGCAGAGAAAAACATCTTTGTAAAGTAATGAAATGTGGGAAGTTATTCAAGGCAGACTTCCTGGAAGAGGTAAAGAAGCGGCAGGAGGTGGGTTGGGAGGGAAGAGGGGGAACAGCCTTTCTGAAACGGGTAAGGCTGGTGGGAGCAGGGATGGGAATCAGCAGGTGCCACATTCCATCTGTGTTGGAAGCTAGCTCTGACTGCTCCTCCCTTCCCCTGTGTGCATTGTGGGTTTCTTCAGCTCTTCACTGCCCACGTGTGCTTTACGTAAGTGACCTCTGCTCTGAGATTCAGCAGCTCTTACGAGATGGTGGGAGACTGAAATAACAGAGAACTTGGAAGCCTGAAAACTCTCTCTGGGCCCTGTTCTTTTAAAGCCCCTTTGCTCTGTAACCTTGGCCTGATCACTTCCATCTCAGAACTTCAGTCTCCTTAACTGCCAAATCAAGTGAATGTTCAAAGAGTTGTCAGACCCTTACAGATGAACCAGCTGTGTCCATCCATCATGTTCATCAGCTGCTCTCAACCCACAGGGATCACATGAGGTTTCGAGATTTCAGGGACTTTGAAATCAATTTATAATTTTTGAAATTTTTTTCATTGCATAAATAAAATGTGTTTATTTTAGAAAATTTAGCAATTATAATCCCACCAACAGTGTAAAAGTGTTCCTATTTCTCCACATCCTCTCCAGCACCTGTTGTTTCCTGACTTTTTAATGATCGCCATTCTAACTGGTGTGAGATGGTATCTCATTGTGGTTTTGATTTGCATTTCTCTGATGGCCAGTGATGATGAGCATTTTTTCATATGTCTGTTGGCTGTATGAATGTCCTCTTTTGAGAAATGTCTGTTCATATCCTTTGCCCACTTTTTGATGGGGTTGTTTGTTTTTTTCTTGTAAATTTGTTGGAGTTCTTTGTAGGTTCTGGATATTAGCCCTTTGTCAGATGAGTAGATTGCAAAAATTTTCTCCCATTCTGTAGGTTGCCTGTTCACTCTGATGGTAGTTTCTTTTGCTGTGCAGAAGCTCTTTAGTTTAATTAGATCCCATTTGTCAATTTTAGCTTTTGCTGCCGTTGCTTTTGGTGTTTTAGACATGAAGTCTTTGCCCATGCCTATGTCCTGAATGGTACTACCTAGGTTTTCCTCTAGGATTTTTATGGTATTAGGTCTAACATTTAAGTCTCTAATCCATCTTGAATTAATTTTCGTATAAGGAGTAAGGAAAGGATCCAGTTTCAGCTTTCTACTTATGGCTAGCCAATTTTCCCAGCACCATTTATTAAATAGGGAATCCTTTCCCCATTTCTTGTTTCTCTCAGGTTTGTCAAAGATCAGATGGCTGTAGATGTGTGGTATTATTTCTGAGGACTCTGTTCTGTTCCATTGGTCTATATCTCTGTTTTGGTACCAGTACCATGCTGTTTTGGTTACTGTAGCCTTGTAGTATAGTTTGAAGTCAGGTAGCGTGATGCCTCCAGCTTTGTTCTTTTGACTTAGGATTGTCTTGGAGATGCGGGCTCTTTTTTGGTTCCATATGAACTTTAAAGCAGTTTTTTCCAATTCTGTGAAGAAACTCATTGGTAGCTTGATGGGGATGGCATTGAATCTATAAATTACCTTGGGCAGTATGGCCATTTTCACGATATTGATTCTTCCTATCCATGAGCATGGTATGTTCTTCCATTTGTTTGTGTCCTCTTTTATTTCACTGAGCAGTGGTTTGTAGTTCTCCTTGAAGAGGTCCTTTACATCCCTTGTAAGTTGGATTCCTAGGTATTTGATTCTCTTTGAAGCAACTGTGAATGGAAGTTCATTCATGATTTGGCTCTGTGTTTGTCTGTTATTGGTGTATAAGAATGCTTGTGATTTTTGCACATTAATTTTGTATCCTGAGACTTTGCTGAAGTTGCTTATCAGCTTAAGGAGATTTTGGGCTGAGACAATGGGGTTTTCTAAATATACAATCATGTCATCTGCAAACAGGGACAATTTGACTTCTTCTTTTCCTAACTGAATACCCCTGATTTCTTTCTCTTGCCTAATTGCCCTAGCCAGAACTTCCAACACTATGTTGAATAGGAGTGGTGAGAGAGGGCATCCCTGTCTTGTGCCAGTTTTCAAAGGGAATTTTTCCAGTTTTTGCCCATTCAGTATGATATTGGCTGTGGGTTTGTCATAAATAGCTCTTATTATTTTGAGGTACGTTCCATCAATACCGAATTTATTGAGCGTTTTTAGCATGAAGGGCTGTAAACTAGTTCAACCATTATGGAAAACAGTATGGCGATTCCTCAAGGATCTAGAACTAGATGTACCATATGACCCAGCCATCCCATTACTGGGGATATACCCAAAGGATTATAAATTATGCTGCTATAAAGACACATGCACACGTATGTTTATTGCAGCACTATTCACAATAGCAAAGACTTGGAATCAACCCAAATGTCCATCAGTGACAGACTGGATTAAGAAAATGTGGCACATATACACCATGGAATACTATGCAGCCATAAAAAAGGATGAGTTTGCGTCCTTTGTAGGGACATGGATGCAGCTGGAATCCATCATTCTTAGCAAACTATCACAAGAACAGAAAACCAAACACCGCATGTTCTCACTCATAGGTGGGAACTGAACAACGAGATCACTTGGACTCAGGAAGGGGAACATCACACACCGGGGCCTATCATGGGGAGGGGGGAGGGGGGAGGGATTGCATTGGGAGTTATACCTGATGTAAATGACGAGTTGATGGGTGCAGCAGACTAACATGGCACAAGTATACATATGTAACAAACCTGCATGTTATGCACATGTACCCTACAACTTAAAGTATAATAATAATAAATAA